>NC_142878.1:95414545-95566060 GCF_051225735.1 Oryctolagus cuniculus | reverse complement strand
ACTGCAATACCAAAGTTTTCACTGAATTGCTTTCCTCTTGGGATGTTAAAATACCGTGAAAGCTCCTACTCCTTCCTCTATCAATCCTATCAATCCCTAATACTGAGAACCCAAGGAAAACATGCACCAGGCAAGTTTCTTCCTAAGGAGACTTATACCCTCCAGGAGTTTAACTCCTTAACATTCTCAAATACCATTCTAGCCAAAGTACTGGTAGTAAAATCAAATGTTTCTATTCTAGTAATTCTTTCCTTATAAAGGGAACAGATTTCTATTGAACCCTTTGAGCAAATGACACTTCAAGATGCATCCTGAAGAACCAATTAGACCTAAATTTCAAGTGGGGGCCAAGGATCCTTTGCTGACTAGAGGCTACACATGTTCTCTGTGCTACTCCCTGTTCCTGGGAAGCAAAGCACAAACTGAACTCTGCAGTTCCTCCCAGGACACAGTTATGTTTAATAGCTTCTGTGATATCCCCAAGGTATACCTGAACTCAACCAATGCATTCCCACCTGTGGCATCTTTGCAATGTTTACTAGTGGGAATTAGGTGCATTCAATCTACACCTTTTGCATTTAAAACATAAGCCAGTTTTTCCTCCTCTAAGGATACTTTGGAATTTGTAGGAACACCTGAACATCATCCAAGTAAGTTACCTAAAGCCCACGCATCCTCCTGAATTTCCCTATTTCCACTCTTTTTTTTTTTGACAGGCAGAGTGGACAGTGAGAGAGACAGAGAGAAAGGCCTTCCTTTACTGTTGGTTCACCCTCAAATGGCCGCCGCGGCTGGCGCGCTGCGGCCGGCGCACCGTGCTGATCCGAAGGCAGGAGCCAGGTGCTTATCCTGGTCTCCCATGGGGTGCAGGGCCCAAGTACTTGGGCCATCCTCCACTGCACTCCTGGGCCACAGCAGAGAGCTGGCCTGGAAGAGGGGCAACCGGGACAGAATCCGGTGCCCCGAATGGGACTAGAACCCGGTATGCCAGTGCCGCAAGGCAGAGGATTAGCCTATTGAGCCACGGCACCAGCCCCCCATTTCCACTTCTTTGTCTATGGAACTCCCACTTTCAACCAGAGGTAGAGCTAATTTTGAGTGAGTCTTTGATTCCTTTGCCTGTTTACACAAATAATACATACATACATAAATTCTCCCTTAGAAAGCTGATGTATGTGTTTATCTCATGGATGAGGGACCCATTGTGATAGTCTGAAGAGACAGAGAGAGAGATCATTTTGAGGTATTTCAGTGGTCATTGGGACTCCCAAAGCACATCAAGTTCAAAATGGACTTAAATTAGAATTTGAAATTTTCAAAACTTTTTTTCAAAAATATCACAGTGTTTAAAACACTTCATTAGAGATCTAAGATGGTTGAACAGGGAAAAGATCTTGATCTGACCACAGGAAGATAGCAAAAAAATACGAGGGGTGAACTGCCTTCCTAGGGGAAACTTGATGAGAAGTTTACAGTGGAAACTGTACAGAAAGAAGAAATGTGCCATGGAGTAGCGAGGAAATTACAATCACACAGCAGTGAATGAAAACAGCTGGTGACTCCCACAGCCTATGGCCTCAGGGGTTGTTCTGTTCTTATAGCAGGGTGCCAGGCAGCCATCAGGGTGGAAACATCATCTTAGTAAGGTGATTTGAGGCTGCTGCAGCCCACACATGACTGGGGGATTTCATTGGAGGAATAAATCTGATCTGTGATCCCCACTTTTAGTCTGTCCTTTAGAGTTGGTGGAGCGGGGACAGGGTGCTCCCAACTAATTCTCACTTCCTTTCACTCTATCATAGCACCCACACTTGACTTGACAAGGGAGAACACTGACCAACCTCTGATAGGTGGCTGATTTTAAGCACTCCTGGCTCTTTCCATGGACAGGTGAGGATTGTGGGGCTGAGTAGATCCCTTGATTCCTGTGACTATGAGAGCCCTCTACCCTGTCACTGTGGGAATTCTGACTGTGATTGTGTGAGCGATAGTGCATGGCTGGGTCGTTGGGCAGCCACTGTGTCTAGCTTCAGAGGCTCAGGGTTCTGTGTTCACACAGAGGAGTGTGTGGGCCCTTCTGTGGTTCAGATGCCTACTTGGGTGAGGTCCCTGGGCACTGTGTATCTACTCTGATGGCTGCTTCATCATGGCAGAAGGGAGATGATGCTGTGATAATTCAGGCAAAGCAATCTTTCCACCCAGTGCTGATGACAGAGATCTACCAAACCCAGCTTGGGACTCATCCTGGGCTGTTGCCCCAGCATCCAGCACTGGCCAGACCTCCCTGCCCCCAAACAGCATATATCTCGATATCTATGGAAGGAACAAATACTACATTAAGCCACAGAGGAATATTTCAAAGATAAAAGGTGTCAAAGGAGAAAATTAACAAGTGTTTCAAGAAATGATGAGAAATAAACATAGAATATCAGGAACATGAACAAGAAAGACAATATGACTCCCCCAAAGGAACACTACAATACTTAAATATTAGAGTGTGAATGTGAACAGATTGATGAAATGCCTGAAAAGGATTTCGAAAGAATTATGGTAGAATATCTCAAAAACACAGAGAAGCAAATATATAAAATAAAAAAAAAAAACCTATATAAAAGATTGAAAAATTCTGCCAGGAGAGAGAGATATTGAAGAGAAACCAAAGGGAACTATTAGAATTGAAGAATTCAGTATGTCAAACAGAAACTACAGTCGAAAGCCATAGCAAAAGACTTCATAAGGCAGAAGAAAGAAAATCCACACTGGAAGACAGCTTTCTGGAAACATCTCAGTCAGACAAAAAAAGGAAGAGAAAATTAGAAAGAACTGGAAACAATATTCGAGATATATGGGGTCCTATCAAATGATAAACATAAGTGTCATGGGAATTTCTGAAGGTGTAGAAACAGAATGTATTAGAAGTCCAATTCAGTGAAATGATAACTGAAAATTTCCCTGATTTGGAGAGAGATGGGGACAGAGAAAGGCATAATATAATGATTAAGGTATTGTTTCAATAGGAAGATGGGACAGTAGTAAACATTGCACCCAGAGTGCCTAGCCATATAAAGCAATGTTAATGAATCTAAATGGAGACATAGCACAATACAATAATACAATACAATGGGAACGTCAGCAACCCACTTGCATCAATGGACAGAACAATTGGACAAAAGTCAACAAAGACACAAAAGAGCTCATCTACATTATGGACCTAATGGAGAAATTGCTATCTAGAAAACATTTCATCCCACAGCTACAGAATGAACATTGTTTTCATCACTACATGGGACTCTAAGATAGACTATATGCTTGTCCACAGAGGAAATTCAAACAATTGAAACCATACCATGTATATTTTCTGACCACAATGGAATGAAGCCAAAAATGAATAACTTTAGAGATTCTAGAAAATACACAAATGCATACAGACTGAAGAACATGCTCTGGAATGAACAGTGGTTTGTAGTTGAAATCAAAAGGGAAATAAAAAAATTTCTAAAAATGAATGAAGATAACGAAACAACATATCAGAACTTAACAGATACTTCAATAGTAGTGTTAAGAGGAAAGTGCATATCAATTTTTGCCTACATCAAGAAATCGGAAATGTATTAAATAAATGATCTAATAATGCATTTCAAGGACCTAGAAATTTAAGCACAGCACAAGCCAAAGCCCAAATTAGTTGGAGAAGAGAAAAAAGTAATATTAGAAAATAAATAAACCTGAACAGACAAAAAATAAAAAAGATCAGTGAAATTAAGAGCTATCTTTTAAAAAAATAAACAAAATTGATGCTCCATAAGTCCAACTAACCAGAAAAAGGGAAGGAGACCCAAATTAACATAATCAGAGATGAAAAGGGAGATCTATCAAAGGATACCACAGAAATAAAAAGAATCATCAGGAATTACTACAAATAGCTGTATACCAACAGATTAGAAAATCTAGAAGATCTGGATAATAAAGACCATCCCAAAGAAAAGCTCAAGATTGATGGCTTTATTGCTGAATTCTACTAAACTTTTAAGGAACTAATTCTAATTCTTCGCAGACTATTTCAAACAATTGAATGAGAAGGAATCCTCCCAAACTCCTTGCATCACCTTAATTTCAAAACCAGAAGAAAAAAAAGAAAAAGAAAAAGGACGAATATCCTTGATGAACACACAAACAAAAATCCTTAATCAAATACTGGCTAATCAAAAACAATGAAACCCGGTCATTTGCAACAAGATGGAGGAATCTGGAAAACACCATGATGAGTGAAATAAGCCAGTCCCAAAGGGACAAATATCATTTGTTCTCCCTGATAGGCAACAACTAACTGAGCACCAAAGGGGAAACTTGTTGAAGTGAAGAGGACGCTATGAGAAACAGTGACTTGATCAACTCTTGTCCTGACTGTTGATGTACAATGTAATACTTTATCCATTTTGGTGTTTTTTTGTTGTTGTAGTACTATTGGTTGAACTCTGTAATTAACACATGGTTATTCTTAGGTGTTTAAATTTTAACTGAAAAGTGATCCCTGTTAGGAATTTGGAAAACAATATGCTGAGTGAAATAAGCCAGTCCCAAAGGGACAAATACCAGTTGTTCTCCCTGATCGGTGACAACTAACTGAGCACCAAAAAGGAAACCTGTTGAAGTGAAATGAACAATATGAGAAACGATGACTTGATCAGCCCTTGCCCTGACTGTTGATGAACAACTTAATACGTTATCCCAATTTGTATTTTTTTGGTTGTTCTACTTAATACTTTTGGTTGAATACTATAATCAATACACAGTTATTCTTAAGTGTTGAAACTTAACTGAAAAGTGATCTCTGTTAAATATAAGAATGGGAATTAGAGAGGGAAGAGATGTGCAATTCGGGACACGCTCAAGCTGACTTACCTCAAACGATAGAGTTAGAAACATACCAGGGGATTCCAATTCAATCCCATCAAGCTGGCAATGTACCAATGCCATCTCACTAGTCCCAGTGATCAATTTCTGCTCACAATTGATCATAATGATAGGACTAAGAGCCAAAGGGAGCACATAAACAAGACTAGTGTCTGCAAATACTAGCTGATAGAATCAAAAAGGGAGAGAATGATCCAACATGGGAAGTGAGATACACAGCAGACCCATAGAATGGCAAATGTCCTAAATAGCACTCTGGCCTCAGAATCAGCCCTTAAGGCACGCGGATCTGGCTGAAAAGCCCATGAGAGTATTTCAGGCATGGAAAGCCAAGACACTCTGGCAAAAAAAAAAAAAGACCTAAATGAAAGATCTCTGCAAGTGAGATCCCAGTGCAAAGAACAAGTCATCAAAGGAGGTACCTTTCTCTAAAGGGAGGAGAGAACTTCCACTTTGACTATGACCTTGTCTAAATATGATCAGAGTTGGTGAACTCAAAAGGGTTCCGTAGCCAAGGCACCTCATGACAAGAGCCTAGGGTGATTACTGATGCCACAAACAAGAGTGTCAGTTGGTTAAGTCAACAACAGGAGTCACTGTGCACTTACTCCTCATGTAGGATCTCTGTCCTTAATGTGCTGTACATTGTGATTGAATGCTATAACTAGTACTCAAACAGTATTTTTCACTTTGTGTTTCTACGGGGGTGCAAACTGTTGAAATCTTTACTTAATGTATGCTAAACTGATCTGTATATAAAGAGAATCGAAAATGAATCTTGATGTGAATGGAAGGGGAGAGGGAGAGGGATAGTGGAAGGTTGTGGATGGGAGGGAAGTTATGGGGGGGGAAGCCATTGTAATCCATAAGCTGTACTTTGGAAATTTATATTCATTAAATAAAAGTTAAAAAAATACTTGCTAATCAAATTCAATAACAAATCAAAAAATCATTCACTCAGATCAAGAGTTTAGTATCCCTAGTATGCAGGGTAGTTTCAAAATATGCAAATAAATAAATGCAATACATCAAATTAACAAATTGGAGAACAATAATCAGATAATTATCTCAGTAGTTGCAGAGATAGTTTTTGATAAAATACAATATCCTTTCATGATTAAAAAAAGCCTTAAGCACGGGGCCAGTGATGTGCCAAAGCAGGTGAAGTCGCTGGGTGCTATGCCAACATCCCCTATAAGTGCTGGTTCAAATCCTGGCTGCTCCACTACGTATCCCTATCCCTGATAATGCACCAATGGAAGCAGCAGAGGATGGCAAAAGTACATGGTTCCCTGTACCCACTTGGGAGACCCAGAAGTTCCTAGCTCCTGGCTTTGGACCTGCCCCTACTCCATCCATTGTAGTCATTTGGGGAGTGAACAAGCAAATTGGTGATCTCTATTTGTAACTCTACCTTTTGAATAAATAAATAAACCTTAAAACAGGGAAATTGGGTCTAGAAGGCACATTTCTCAACATGATCAAGGTAATATATAGCAAACACACAACCAGAATCATATTGAATGAGGAAAAATTGGAAGCATTTCCACTAAGATCCAGAATCACACAAAGAAACCTACTTACACTATGGCAATTCAATAAAGTTCTGGAAGTTTTAGCTAGAATATTTAGAAGAAAAAGAAACCAAATGGATAGAAATTGGAAAGGAGGAATCCAAATTACCCTTACCTGCAGATGACATGAATATCCTAAAGACTCCACTAAGAGATATTTGGCACTCAGAAGAGAGTGTGGTTATGATGCAGGATATAAAATCAGCACATATTATCATTAGTCTTTGTGTAAACAAGCAATGCTATGCTGAGACAGACCTTGAAATATCGATACCATTTACATAGCTGCAAAAAAATTAAGTACTTTGGGAGAAATTTAACCTAGAATGTGAAAGATCTCTACATTGAAAACTACAAAATATTGAAGAAAGACGACACTGAAAAGGAAGAATCTTCCATGTTCAGGATTGGAGTTATTAATATCGTCAAAACGTCCTCAATACCAAAAGCAATTTATACATTCAGTGTGATCCCAATCAAAACACCAATGCCATTCTTCTCAAATCTAGAAAAAATGATACCAAAAATCAAAGGGAATCATAAGAGAAGCCGAATAAAGCAATCTGAACAACAAAAACAATGCTAGAGACATCACAATACCAGATTTCAACACATATTCAAAACAATTATAATTAAAACATCCTGATAGTGGTATAAATATAGAAATACAGGCCACAGAAATAGAAGTGGGATGCCCTAGGAAGAAGAGGGTGCAGCAGCGGCGAGGTGGGAGTGTGGGGAACAATCCATGGCAGCTGCTGGGGACCTGACGGCGTGCCCAAAGACTCGGCAAAAGCGGGAGTCCCAGACCAAGGAGGAGGTACCCGCGGGGGTCCGTGTAGGTGCATAAAGACATGGCAGCAGCGGAGGTGCCCAGGCAAGAATGAGTCGGCAACGGGAACAGGCGGTGGTCAGGAAAAGACTGGGCAGCTGCTGGCAGCCACACGGGAGCTCCATTACACAGAGGTTTGGGGGGCGGGGTGCCCGGGGAAGAAGGCATTGGCTGCTGGGGTCCCCCGGGGGCACAAGCAGAAGCTTGGATGCCTGAGGAAGCAGGGAGCCACAGCTGGATACAACGCGGGTACCCAAAGACTCTGTGGCGGCAGGGGTGCCCTAGGAAGGAGGAGGAGGCGAAAGCGGTTGGGAAGGGGCAATGGCGCAGCAGCTGTTGGGGACCTCACAGGGTGCCCAAAGATTCGGTGGCAGTACTCAAAGAAGGGGGCGGCAGAGGCTGGGGGCCTCGGGAAGCCTAATAATGCAGCTTCAAAGGGGGTACCCAACAGAGGAGATTGCAGCTGTTGGAGTCCACAGCTGGACTCAATGACGTGGTGGCAACGGGGGTGCCAGAATAAGGAGGCGGCAGCTGCTGGGGTGCTCCTGGGGCCCAAAGAAGCTGTGCCAGACAGGTGCCCTAAGAAGGAGGAAGTGGCTTGCCAGGTGAGTGTGGGGGGCAATGATGTGGCAACTGCTGGGGACTGCACAGGGTGCTGTTAGACTCAGCGGCAGTGGGGGTGCCAAGGAAGGAGGATGCAGAGCGCAGGGCCTAATGACACAGTGGCGAAGGGGTGCCCAAAGAACAGGTGGCGGCTGCTGGAATCCGCGCGAGGATACAATGATGCGGCTGCAGCAAGCGTGTTCCAGGAAGCAGGCTGTGGCAGCTGGAAACCACACCGTGGGGGAGGCCTCAAAGATGTGGAGGCTGTAGGGGTGCTGAGGAAGCGAGATGCCCAAAGACTTGGTGGCAGCAGGGGTGTCTGAGGAAGGCGGCGGCTTTTGAGGACTGAGCGGAGGGCCCAAAGACAGAGTGGTAGTGGGGATGCATAAAGCAGCAGGCAGCAGCAGCTGGGAACCTCGCGGGGGGCTCCAGGGCACGGTGGCAGCGGGAGTGCCCCAGGAAGGAGGAGCAGGCGCTTGATGGGTGTGGGGGTACAATGACGAGGCGGAAGCCGGGAACCGCACGGGGTGCCCAAAGGTTCTGCGGTAGTGCAGGTGTCCGTGGAAGGGGGTGGCTGTAGCTTGGGACAGCGCAGGGTTCCCGATATCACTGCGGCAACGGGGTGTCCTAAAAAGGAGAAGGAAGCAGCTGCGGGGTTTTGGGGCGGCAATGATGTGGCGGTTGCTGGGTACTGCGTGGGGTGCAAAAAGACTCGGCAGTGGGGAACCCCAGGAAGGAGGCGGCGGAGACCACCCAATAACACAGAGGCAAAGGGGGTGACCAAGGAAGGAGGTGGCGGCTGCTGAGGTCCGCAAGGGACCCAATGATGTGGTGGCAATGGGGTGGCCCCTTCATTCGTAAAGGATAGCTTTGCAGGGTACATTGTTCTCGGTTTGCAGCCTTTATCTTTTAAAACTTGGAATATATCACGCCATTGTCTCCTTGCCTGTAGGGTTTGCGATGAGAAGTCTGGGGTGAGTCTGACTGATTACCTCTGAATGTGATTTGTCATTTCACTCTGCCCACATTTTGGGATTTGTTCTTTGTGTTTCACTGAGCTGAGTGTTGCCACAATGTGTTGTGGTGAATACCTTTTCTGGTCACATTTTTTCGGACTCCTGTGTATTTGTTGAATTTGGTTGTTTCGTTCAACCTGCCTATGTTGGAAGTTTTCTGATATTATTTCATTAAAATGCCTTCTAATATGTTCTCTCTCTCCACACCCTCAGGCACTCCTATTATCTGGATGTTACAATGCTTGATTGAATCTTGTAAGTCTTCAGTCATGGTTTTTCATTTTCTAATTTCTTCTTGTGTTCGATCTGACTGTATTATTTTTGAAAGTTTGTCTTCGAGTTCTGATATTTGCTCTTCTGTTTCATCTGTTTGATTTCTGAGGGATTCCATGGTGTTTCTTGTTTAGTAAATTGAGTTTTTCATTTCCAGTATTTCATTCTGGCTTCTCTTTAGGATCTCTATTCCTTGGATGTGCTTTTCATTCAGATCTTGAATCTGTTTCTCATTGCTTCTAAGTAATCTGATTATTAATTTTCTGAATTCTTTTTCTGGCATGACTTCAAATTCTTCTTCTTCAGCCTCTCTTATGGATGGTTTAGCCTGCTCCAGTGGGATTTCATAGGTTCTTCTATATTCTTATTTAGGATTTTTCCTTTGTTCTTTGGCATTTCTGCTTGGTTTAATTTTTAAATGGATTTTCCTCTGCTGTGGGCTGCTAGGGGTCTGTTCTGATTGCCAGTGTAAGCCAAAAAAAACATTTTTCTAAAACTCTAATATACTCAGGAAGCAAGAAAATAATTAATATGTCCAATAGATTCAAAAGGAAAATTAAACAGTTCCTCAGCAGTAAATCACCAGAATGATTGAAAGAAAAAATCAGAGAGACAAATGCTACCCTCAGGACGCTAGCTGACCGTTGGAGCCTCATATCTATGTGGATCATCCATCTTGCCCTCTGGGAAACTGTAATAAACAAGAAAATGTACAAACTAGAGACTTTCCAAGGATTGAGACATACCAAATATGAGAATGAAATTGAATAAAAAAAGAAGTATAGGCCAATATCAGCCACCAGAATGATAGTTCACAGAAACTTAGAAATTGGAATTATATTTTTATATTTTAAACATTTAAATAAATCTCCAGGAAAATGAAAGCAACTGAAATAAAAATGAGAATGAGAAATTATGACAACAAGGAAACAGCAAATTTAATCAGCCATATTTGGAGAAGAATCAAATAAAAAGTATGCATTTAAAATAGAAAAATGAGTAAATATAAAATTCACAACTTACATATTGCCTTAAACTCAAGTGATGAGACTATTAAGAGACTGGAAGACTTGGTTGCCAAACTGCATTCATTACAGGCTGATAAAGAAACAGAAAATACGAATGCAGTCATATTACAGCTGACATGACAAGGAATAAAACACATTTACTTGGATCATTAGATGTAAAAACTTTATAAAGCTGTGAAGGATAGTAATCCACCAAAATGATTTATAAATATCTGCCATAATATACTAGAGATAAGATGGTGAATTCAGCATTGCATTGTATTAACATAAGTGAAGTGAAGGGAAACAAATTAAAGTCAAAGTGAATGAAGCTCAGCAGAAATAAACTTTGAGAACACAGAGAGGAAATTAAATTTAACCTAAAAACAATGACAGCAGAATCTCATCAGTATTTATATAAACCAAAAAGAGAGGAGTAGAAGAACTGAAATTAATGACGGAAACTGACATCTATGCTAGGCTTAAATACTACTTGAATTCTAAGAAAAATTCCAAAGAAATAATTGTGCATAATTTTATTACTTTATTTATGTATTCGTCTGAATTGTTTACTGTAAGAAGAAAAAAAGCTGTGCAGAAATTTGAAATCAAAATAGAAGAGCAAGAAATGTGTAAACTTATATGAATATTAAGTCATGGTGACATTTGAATTGAAGCAAATGAAAGCTATGAGTAGCATCCATTTCAGAGTATTTAGCTATAAGTCAAGTGTAATTCCATACAAGTGAATTAATCAGGTATTAGCCTATTCTACTGGAATGATTTTAATGTGTCCAAAATGTGTACTTTATGACAATCAATTTCAATATTTTCTTTGTTCTTTTATTTATTTTCACTTTATTTGAAAAACAGGGTCAGAGACAGCAAAAGAGGCAGAGGGAGATCATCTGACTGCTGATTCACTTCCCAAATACCTGCAGCAACCAAGGCAGGCCAGGCTGAAGACAGGAAACTAGAAATCCACCCGGCTCTCCCACCTGGGTGACAGGAACCTAAGTGCTTGAGTGAGCATATGCTGCCTGTCAGGGTGTGCATCAGCAGGAGGCTGCATCAGAAGCAGAGGCAGGATTCAAACTAAGGCACTTAGGAAGGGATGTGGGCATTCCAAGGGGTGTCATACCTACTGTGCCACATGCCCACACCAAGACAACCATTTTTGTCACCAAATTATTAAGACTCTAAAGTTTTCCATGGTATATTTTGCAAAATACTGATTACCTTTTTTTTTTTTTGCAAATCAACTGAAATAATAAATAATAGGCTCTGAACAAGGTGAAGACAATGGCAATAACTACAATACACTTAAACTCCTATCACAAATTAAACTTGCATATTTACAGTGTCTTAATGTATTAAGGTATAAAATATATAAATAGAAAGAGAAGAAATGCATTCAGATTTTTTTATAGCACAACATAGTCTTTTTTCAAGAAAATTTGTCATAACTGTTTATGTCAGCCTGACAATAATTCAAAACACAATCACACTTGCATTCCCCATGATTTGGATATGAGGATTGCAGTATTAGAAAAAATATGCAAAAATATGTTTGGTGCTCAAATAATGTTCATTTTTTAATGCACCACGGTGGAAATTTTTAATGAAAAAGCCGATCATGCCATATATAGATAAAGTTTTGACAATGCCTTTATAACAAAACCCCAGTAACCATTATACTAAAAAATGTGTGTGTATTTGTATATGCAATACCTATTTTAGGAAAAAGATGAGTTGGTAGAAAATATTAATTGTTACATATTATTTACAAACACTTATATATAAAATTAAACTATTTTCAATGAAATCTCATGTTCAGATCTCCCCTGAAAACAAGTACTTGAAAGATACACAGGTCTATTTAATGGTTTCTCTCTGAAATCATGGCTAAGGTAGTTCTCTTTGCAAGGGTTTTGCCCCTTCAATATCACTAACTCTAACCATAGCAACAAATACCACAAAGGTGTAACGTGTCAGTTCCTGGAGCTCTGTTCACTGATAAAAGAGGAAAAAGTTTAGGGGCTGATGTTGTGGTGCAATAGGTTAATCCTCTGCCTGAAGCACTGGCATCCCAATGGGCACCAGTTCTAGTCCAGGCTGTTCCTCTTCCAATCCAGGTCTCTGTGATGGCCTGGGAGAGCAATGGAAGGTGGCCCAAGCACTTGGGCCCCTAAACCCATGTGGGAGACCCCAAGGAAACTCCTTGCTCCTGGCTTCTGATTGCACAGGTCTGGCCACAATGGCCATCTGGGGAGTGAACCAGCAGATGGAAGACTTTCTCTGTCTCTCCCTCTCACTATTACACTATATCTAAAACATTTTTTTTTGCTGTGCCTCTTTTTTTTTTTTAAACTTTTATTTAATGACTATAAATTTCCAAAGTACGACTTATGGATTACAATGGCTTCCACCCCATACCTTCCCTCCCACCCGCAACCCTCCCCTTTCCTACTCCCTCTCCCCTTCCATTCACATGAGGATTCATTTTTGATTCTCCTAATATACAGAAGATCAGCTTAGTATACATTAAGTAAAGATTTCAACAGTTTGCTCCCACACAGAAACATAAAGTGAAAAATAATAGATGATTTTTTAAATGATGATGAAATCAGATCAGACCTATTGTCATGTTTAATCCCAGTGAGAGTCAAGTTGGGAATTGATAATTTCTTTCTTTCTTTTTTTTTACAGAAGATCAGTTTAGTATACCTTAAGATTTCAACAGTTTGCACCCCCATAGAAACAAAAAGTGAAATATACTGTTTGAGTACTCGTTATAGCATTAAGCCTCAATGTACAGCACATTAAGGACAGAGATCCTACATGAGGAGTAAGTGCACAGTGACTCCTGTTGTTGACTTTACAAATTGACACTCCTGTCTATGGCATCAGTAATCTCCCTATGCTCCAGTCATGAGTTTCCAAGGCTATGGAAGCCCTCTGAGTTCTCTGACTCTTGTTTCGACAAGGTCATAGTCAAAGCGGAGGTTCTCTCCTCCCTTCAGAGAAAGGTACCTCCTTCTTTGAAGACCTGTTCTTTCCACTGGGATCTCACTCACAGAGATCTTTCATTTAGTTGTTGTTGTTGTTGTTGTTGTTGTTGTTGTTGTTTTTGCCAGAGTGTCTTGGCTTTCCATGCCTGAAATACTCTCATGGGCTTTTCAGCCAGATCCGAATGCCTTTAGGGCTGATTCTGAGGCCAGAGTGCTGTTTAGGACATCTGCCATTCTATGAGTCTGCTGAGTATCTCACTTCCATGTTGGATCACTCTCCCCTTTATTCATTCTATCGGTTAGTATTAGCAGGTACTAGACTTGTTTATCTGCTCCCTTTGACTCTTAGTCCTTTCATTATGATCAATTGTGAACTGAAATTGATCACTTGGAATAGTGAGATGGCATTGGTACATGCCACCTTGATGGGATTGAATTGGAATCCCCTGGTATGTTTCTAACTCTACCATTTGGGGCAAGTCAGCTTGAGCATGTCCCAAATTATACATCTCTTCCCTCTCTTATTCCCACTCTTACGTTTAACAGGGATCACATTTCAGTTAATTTTCAACACTTAAGAATAACTGTGTATTAATTACAGAATTAAACCAGTCATATTAAGTAGAACAGACAAAAAAAAAAACTACTAAGAGGGATAATGAATTAAGTTGTTCATTAACAGTCAGGGCTATGCTAATCAGGTCACCGTTTCTCATGGTGTCCATTTCACTTCAACAGGTTTCCTTTTTGGTGTTCAGTCAGTTGTCATCGATCAGGGAGAACATATGGTATTTGTCCCTTTGGGACTAGCTAATTTCACTCAGCATGATGTGTTCCAGATTCCTCCATTTTGTTGCAAATGACTGGATTTCGTTGTTTCTTACTGTGGTATAGTATTCTAAAGAGTACATATCCCATAATTTCTTTATCCAGTCTACCGTTGTATATCTAAAATATTTTTTAAAAAGATATAAAATATATAAAAGGAGAGAGTTTATCATTGCTACAAAGAATATTTTTTCTTCATTAAAATGTACTGTTTCTGGGGCTGGCACTGTGGCATAGCGGGCTAAGCCTCTGCCTGCAGCACTGGAATCCCATTTGGGCACCAGTACTAGTCCTGGCTGCTTTTTTGACCCAGCTCTTTGCTGGGTCTGGAAAAGCAGTAGAAGTTGGCCCAAGTGCTTGAGCTTCTGTATCTGCATAGGAGACCAGAAAGAAGCTCCTGGCTCCTAGCTTCAGATTAGCTCTGCTCTGGCTGTTGGGGCCATCTGGAGAGTGAACCAGCAGATGGAAGACCTTTGTCTCCATCTCTCCCTTTCTTTGCAACTCTGCTTCTCAAATAAGAAAATATTTTTAAAAATATATTGTTTGTTTTCCAAATTAAGCACTTATGTAAGACTAAGAGGCTAAGAAGCCACTCTATTGGGTGTCAATATCAATAGCCTTACAACAACAACAAAAACTTTGCATTGAAATATCCAGAAAAATGTTCACTAAAGTAAGACTGCATACTTTACCTAATAGAATCCATTTGGCTTAAGAGATCTTTCCCCCTGGAAGTTTAAATGGAGTTTAAATGCACCATTTAAATGCTTAAGTTTAAATGCTCTCCAGGGGAT
Source organism: Oryctolagus cuniculus (assembly GCF_051225735.1). Classification (NCBI taxonomy): domain Eukaryota; kingdom Metazoa; phylum Chordata; class Mammalia; order Lagomorpha; family Leporidae; genus Oryctolagus; species Oryctolagus cuniculus. The sequence goes on along the minus strand of NC_142878.1, from coordinate 95,551,208 downwards.
CCATCTTAGATAAGAAAAAATCTCTCAGATGCAATCTGAGGATATATATGATAATAAAAGTTGGTGAAGTTTGTTTGATGATGGTTTCCATAATTTAAGGGTCTTTTTGAGGGCTAGTGAAAAGTAGTAGAGCACAGATCACAGACATATGTGTAATTATTTCATGAATTTACACCTGTATGACTTTATTAATGGAACTTTTGTATTGTAAGATATGAAACAAGAATATAATAAACATTATTATGTGAAATACTAAGGCAGTGATTTTGCTATTTCTTCTCTAACCCAAAGACACATCTGGCTGTCTCTGATACATGTCTACTGCTGAATGCCAGTGTTCACCTGCAGGAGAGCAGTGCAGGTTTTCAGTGAGGTTCTGAGGGTTTGGAATGGATGCAGTACTGCAGAGACCATTGGTTTCCATGAGTAGAGGTCACCAGATAAAATACAGAATACCCACTAAATGTGAATTTCAGATAATTTTTTTATCAATTTCATGTTATGGCGAGTAAAGAGATATATACTACACATTTTTTACTCCACAATATTTATTGTTTATCTGGAATTTGAATTTAATTTGTGGCCCTGTACAAGAATTTGCTGAATTTGCAAACCCTCATGGGGAGACAATCTTGGGGTTTGGAGTAACATGGTGACGATAATAGTAGACAGAAAGTAGAAGGTAAATATCAAAGCTACACCCACAGTAACCACATGCAGATTGATCATAGTGTAAAGGAAAGTGGATTCCAACTCATTTATGAAAAGTATACCAATGCAAGTGCATATCTCAGCATTTCCTATGAGAAGCAACCACAAGTCTATGTTGGGGCTGTTTTTGAAGCCTATAAAAACTCTCAGAAGACAGATAATGCAGATCACGTTTATTGGCATTCTACTGATTTTTACTTTGTTCTCAGAATGGTAAGCCTAGAAGTACATACATGTTTGTCAATTATGGTGGGGAAAATAACCTCATTAAATGTGCTAGGAATAAAAGACTTACCACAAAGTCTGTGGTCTTAGGTCAGAGACAAAGAGAAGTGAAATGAAAGGAAGGAGCCTTTTGAAAGAATCCAAGGGCCATTGTAAGGTGTAAACATTTGTCATTTTAGAGAATAATAACTTGTAAGATTCTCATCTTTACACGAACATCTAACTTTTAGAGAATATTTTTGTGCTCTGCCTGGCTTAGCTATGATTATGTAATCTGTATTATAAAATAGCACATTGCTCTTTATTGTTCAATTATACAAATCAAAAGAATTTTTCTCACCAAGAATACCATATTATTTGAGCAGCATTGTGAAACATATCATCCACAGTACAGAGTTTGAGAATTTGACAGAAGATATAAAGTGTTATACTCATTTTTTATAAAAGTTTCAAAGTATTTTTACCATACCTCCCTGTGCACCAAAATCATGAGAGGGTAAGAGTCACATCATGGTGAAAGACAGGGAGTATGGAAGAGAATGGAGAATCTGTTATCTATGCTGAAGATGCCCTAATTGGGACCAATGGAGACCCCTTCTCTCAGTTGTTTCCCTGTTAAAATAAAGCAAATTCATTAGTGTTGCTAAGACTGAGCCATCGCCAGTGTCTACCTACAGAAAAGAGCGCTTTCTACAGATCACATTTCCTGAAGCATTTCTCCTTCAACTGCTAGGAGTAAAAAATAAGCACAATTGTTTTGTTGCATTTTGCTCATTGCTTTTCCATAAAAAGAATTACTGATTTTATCTTTACTGTGATTCAATAAATTTTTCATATTTAATTGATAAAAAGAATGCTTATTTGTGAATTACAATGTGATATTAGGAATAATGCATATATCACAGGTCAATTAGCACCTGCCTCACCCCATATACGGATTTATTCTTTGAAGTAAGAATATTTAAATCTACTGTGTTAGCAAGTTTGACATAGACAGCACATTAACACTGACACCCTCACCAAGCTGTACAGACCACCAGAGCATGTTCCTTCTTTCTAACTGAATCTCTGTACACTTTGCTGTCATCCAAAGACAAACAGACAGGAGGTCTGGTGAATTCAGGCATTACCACAAAACTTAGGGTGATTCAACAAGGAAATTGACATTTATCATTTCTGAATGTATTTTAAAGCTCAGGGGCCAGCACTGTGGTGTAGCAAGTGAAGCTGCCACCCAGTGCTGGCATCACATATGGGTGGGTGCAGGGGTCCAAGCACTAGAGGCATCTGCCACTCCTCTCCCAGGTTCATTATCAGTGAGCCTGATTAGAACCAGAGCAGTCGAGGTCAGCACCGTGGCTCAATAGGCTAATCCTCCACCTTGCGGCGCTGGCACACTGGGTTCTAGTCCCGGTCGGGGCACCCAAGTGCTTGGACCCTGCATCCGCATGGGAGATGCTTCTCCTGAGAAGCACCTGGCTCCTGGCTTCGGATCAGCGCAATGCGCCGGCCACAGTGCGCCAGCCAAGGTGGCCATTGGAGGGTGAACCAACGGCAAAAGGAAGACCTTTCTCTCTGTCTCTCTCTCTCTCCCTCACTACCCATTATGCCTGTCAACAACAACAAAAAGAACCAGAGCAGTCGGGACACAAATGGGCCTTTATAGGAGATGCTGCCACTTCAGATGGAGGCTTAACCTGCTAGGTCTTATCTCTGGCCTTAGTTCTGTCTTTTTTAAGCATGTACAAGATAAACTTGACATATAGAATTTGTATGATTTTAAATGTTTCATTCACATTTAGTAGAAAATAATAGCAAGAATTTCTACACACCTTAGGAATTATCTGAGATAATTATGTTAGAAATGGAATTTTTATCCTTAACAAAATAACAATAGCTAAGATATGGAATCAATGCAAATGTCTGTCACCTGATTTCATGACAGAGAAACTAGTCATAAAATCAAGTAGTGCAAGTGTCCCAAAATCTTGTCACAGTGTGGTAGAGAAGGATAAGGCTAGGATCAAAAACTAACACTTATAAAAGAATGAAAATATTGGGGCCAGCGCTGTGGTGCAGTAGGTTAATCTGCCTTTGGCGTCGGCAATCCATATAGGCACCAGTTCTAGTCCCAACTGCTCCTCATCCAATCCAACTCTCTGCTGTGGTCTGGGAAGCCAGTAAAAGATGGCCCAAGTTATTAGGCCCCTGAACCCATATTGGAGACTAGGAAGAAGCACCTGGCTCCTGGCTCCAGCTGTTGCGGCCACTTGGGGAGTGAACCAGTGGATGGAAGACCTTTCTCTCTGTCTCTCCCTCTTATTGTCTGTAACTCTACCTCTCAAATAAATAAATAAAATCTTTTAAAAAAGAATGAAAATGTTAAGAGCTGAAAGCATAGTCAGAAATAATGAGAAACACAAGCTAGCCTATGCTTCTTTGTACTCTCAATGGACCCAAAGTTTTCTTGGGGATTTGAACAGCCAGTAGGGTAGAAGGTTAAAACTGTGGACAATAGAAAATTAGTCCTTCTCATATGATATTTATTGGTAGGTTTGTATTCACTGGGGGAGGCAGGGTGTACAGCTCTAGAGGAGGAAACACAAATGCCTGTGTAGATTATTCACATAATAACAAGTAAAATCGTGTTGCTTTAAGTAATACACAGTGCTGGAGAGTTAGACAAATTTGAAAACTCATGGCATTCTAAAGTCAATAAATTTAAAGCAAAGAAAAACAAATCTGTTCTAGCCAAATAAACATTTACTATAGGTATCTGAGGTCCTGTTTGCAACCACTAGTCTTGAAGTTTCTGTGACTATTCCTCTATTGTCAAAGAGTGCACTTATCACTTTCTGACTTTAAGCAAGGAGTGTGGATAGAAACTCAACAACACTACCCATAAGAGGACTATATTTAGCTGGACATCAATTATCACCTCACATAGGGCAGGCCCATGTTAATGGGACTGAAGAGCAGGTACGTCAAGGTTCTCGGCTGTCCCCTCCATGGAGGCTCCCAGCCTGGCCAGGTGATGATGGTAACTGAGCAAGTCACTTATACCCTAAGACTAGTAGAAGTGTCTAGGGAGGACTCTCAAAGCCTTTTCAAGGCACAGTTAGGCTGTGGATCTGAGTTTGGTTGGCACTATTTCAGAATTCTTGGAATGAAGAGTCAAGTTCCTATGTAATTCTTCTATGAAAGGCAGTAGAACTGCATAGTAAAAGACAGGTTGCCCAAAAAGCCTGCATTCTTGGGCTGGAGCACCACCCTCACACCCTTCAAAGGCAGAAGCTACCTTTACCAGTGTTCTTTTTTTTAAGATTTATTGATTTATTCAAAAGTCAGAGCTACACAGAGGAGAGACAGAGAGTGAAGGAGAGGGAGATAGAGAGGTCTTCCATCCAATGGTTCACTCCCCAGTTGGCCACAATGGCCAGAGCTGCGCTGATCCAAAGCCAGGAGCAAGGAGCTTCTTCCAGGTCTCCCACGTGGGTGCAGGAGCCCAAGGACTTGGGTCATCTACTGCTTAGATAGCAGAGAGCTGGATTGGAAGTGGAGTAGCCCAGTCTCAAATCAGCACCCATATGGGATGCTGGCACTTCAGTCCAGGGCGTTAACCCTCTGTGCCACAGAGCCGCCCCCCCCTCAGTGTTCTTTCTGCTGTACAATTCCAGGCAAGAATTTGCCAATCGAGTGGACACATGTGATCTGAGAATATCCAACACTCACAGTCCACAGAGTTCTGACCCATCAGCAACATCTAACAGCATTCACAGAGGACTAGCATCATGGCACTGCTAGCTAAGCTGCTTCCCACAATGCCAGGACTTTTAATCAGAGCAATGGTTTGAGTCCTGGCTGCTCTGCTCAGTGTCAAATCTAGCTCCCTGCTAATGCATCTAGGGAGTCAGTGGAAGATGACCCAAGTACTTGGGTTCCATTGGGAGACCTGGATGGAGATCCAGGCTCCTGTCTTTGGCCTGGCCCAACTCCAGCAGTTGCCATTTGGGGAATGAACAACCAGATCAATCTATCTATCTACCTATCTATCTATCTTTCTCTCTCCCATCTCTCCCTCTCCCTGTACACCCCAAACACTCCCCTCTTTATATAAATAAATATTTTTTTAAAAAAATTTAGAACGTGAGAGAGCGGCAAGATGGCGGAATAGGAAGGGAGCACACTGATAGCCCGGGAAGAGACAGTTTAATAAAAGTGGAGATACTGCAGGTTCAAGGAAGAGTAGGGGAGGAAACAGCAGAGGAAACTCTTCCAGAACTAGTGATTAACAGTGGACCTGCGAGGAGGGTGTGGGAACCCACGGCTCAGGACACCAGCGTCAGAATCAAAGCACCAGCACTGGAACGCGAGGTGAGCCGAACCTCAATAGCCTGAGACGCCGGCAGGCAAGCGGAAAGAGGAGACTGGAGGGAACAAGGCTTGAAACCCCGTGGAGAAAACTTCACCAGGCTAACTAGAAGAGAGAGGAAAAAAAAGTGACCGGTACGGACACAAGTTTCTCTCTCTCCGCTCATCTCTCAAAGGCAAGCAAGACAAAGAGTATGCGCCAATTTGGACATACGTCAAAAGTGCCGCAACCTCAGGGCTGAACCCGCCCTCAGCCAAGGAGAAAAACCTGACTCTGGGCGGGGGGGTGGGGTTGAAATAACAAGAGATTAGGACCTAGTGAATATGTGGTGCCAATGAACTGAGACTGTGAAAAAAGAGAACTCACAGAGTTCATGTGAGTACTCTCCAGAGATGCTACAATTCAATAACCTTGGCAACAAAGTGGTAGACTACAGGAGAATTTGAGCCCACACTGAGGGCAGAACAGATTCCCGGTGTGGTCCTTGGGAAAGAGTTTCTGATCTCTGGCTCCTGTGGGTATATCATTCGCCTGCTAACTACCTCCATTTCCGTTCAGCTGTGCAGAATTACTTCCCTTCTGAATCAAAAAAAAAAGGAAGGAAGGAAGGAAGGGAGGGAGGGAGGGACGGAGGGAGGGAGGGAGGGATATTTACAAAGCCTGAATTGGGAGTGTCACCCTTAACCCTGAGGAACCAAACAGAGCTCTCAGTCCACACCCATCTCAAGCCTCTAAGGCTCTCGCAAATGTAGACAGTCCACTTAATAAAGCCATAGTATAACAAGAAAAGAAAATACCACAGCGAGGGAAGAAGAATCCAAAGAATATCTCCACAATGCCAAGCAACAAACGCAGAAACCGAGGAAACAAGAAAAAGGAAGACATTATGGCACCCCCAAATGAACAAGACACCCCAATCCAAGATTATAAAGATGATGAGATGGAAGAAATGCAAGATACGGATTTCAAAAAATTTATGATAAGAACAATTAGAAGTTTTCAAAAGCAAATGCTTGAGCTATGAAAGTCCTTACTGGACATGATAGAAAATCTCCCTTGAGGAAATGAAATCTTAAGGAGGAATCAAAACTAGTAGAACAGGAAAGTGTGATAGTGAACAGAAATCAAAATGAAATGAAGAACACAATAGATCAAATGACAAACACATTAGAGAGCCTTCAAAACAGAGTCAGTGAAACAGAAGAGAGAATACCGGAATCAGAAGACATTCTTAGGTGTTTAAATTTTAACTAAAAAGTGATCCCTGTTAGGAATTTGGAAAACATTATGCTGAGTGAAATAAGCCAGTCCCAAAGGGACAAATACCAGTTGTTCTCCCTGATCGGTGACAACTAACTGAACACCAAAAACGAAACCTGTTAAAGTGAAATGAACACTATGAGAAACGGTGACTTGATCAGCCCTCACCCTGACTGTTGATGAACAACTTAATATGTTATCCCTCAGTATTTTTTTTGTTTGTTCTACTTAATACTTTTGGTTGAATACTGTAATCAACACACAATTATTCTTAAGTGCTGAAACTTAACTGAAAAGTGATCTCTGTTAAATATAAGAGTGGGAATAAGAGCGGGAAGAGATGTGCAATTTGGGACATGCTCAAGCTGACTTACCTCAAACGGTAGAGTTAGAAACATACCAGGGGATTCCAATTCAATCCCATCGAGGTGGCATGTACCAATGCCATCTCACTAGTCCCAGTGATCAATTTCTGTTCACAATTCATCGTAATGATAGGACTAAGAACCAAAGGATCACATAAACAAGACTAGTGTCTGCAAATACTAGCTGATAGAATCAAAAAGGGAGAGAATGATCCAACATGGGAAGTGAGATACACAGCAGACCCATAGAATGGCAAATGTCCTAAAGAGCACTCTGGCCTAATAATCAGCCCTTAAGGCATGCGGATCCGGCTGAAAAGCCCATGAGAGTATTTCAGGCATGGAAAGCCAAGACACCCTGGAGGAAAACAAAAAAAACCTAAATGAAAGATCTCCACGAGTGAGATCCCAGTGGAAAGAATGGGTCATCAAAGAAGGAGGTACCTTTCTCTGAAGGGAAGAGAGAACTTCCATTTTGACCATGGCCTTGTCTAAATATGATCAGAGTCGGTGAACTCAGGGGGCTTCCATAGCCTTGGCAGCTCATGACAAGAGCCTAGGGTGATTACTGACGCCATAAACAAGAGTGTCAATTTGTTAAGTCAACAACAGGAATCACTGTGCACTTACTCCTCATGTAGGATCTTTGTCCTTAGTATGCTGTACATTGAGATTGAATGCTATAACTAGTACTCAAACAGTATTTTTCACTTAATGTTTCTGTGTGGGAGAAAACTGTTGAAATCTTTACTTAATGTATGCTAAACTGATCTTCTGTATATAAAGAGAATCGAAAATGAATCTTGATGTGAATGGAAGGGGAGAGGGAGTGGATAAGGGGAGAGTTGCGGGTTGGTGGGACGTTATGGTGGGAAAGCCATTGTAATCCATATTCTGTACTTTGGAAATTTATATTCATTAAATAAAAGTTAAAAAAAAGAAGACAGAGAACAGGAAAGTTTACAGTCAAACCAAAAACAGAAGAGGAAATTAGAAATCTAAAAAATATCCTTGGGAATCTACAGGATGCTATTAAAAAACCCAAAATTCGGGTTCTAGGAGTTTCTGAAGGCATGGAGAGACCAGGAGAAGCACCTGGCTCCTGCCTTCGCATCAGCGCAGTGCACCAGCCACAGCAGCCATTGGGGGATGAACCAACAGCAAAGGAGGACCTTTCTCTCCGTCTCTCTCTCTCTCACTGTCCACTTTGCCTGTCAAAAGAAAAAGTTTGGCTATGGTTTCCCTTTTAAAAACATCAGGAATGTAAAAGCAACATTTCATTAACTGGTTTTGTGTGGTACAAACAGGAAAAATCCAGTTCTGTTGCTACTAACCAAATTAAAGATCAGGCCACCATCTTTTTTTTTTTTTAAGATTTAATTATTTATTTGAAAGTCAGAGTTATACAGAGAGAGAAGGAGAGGTAGAAAGAGAGAGAGAGCAAGAGAGAGCTGAATCAGAAGTAGAGTAGCCGGGACTCGATCCGGTGCCCATATGGAGTGCCGGCACTGCAGGCAGCAGCTTTATCCACTGTGCCACAGCACTGGCCCTGACAGTGTATTTTAGTGTGATAAATTTTATTTTGGCTCTTTTAATATTTTAGTCTGTTATTTTTTGGATTTGTGCCATAATGTGGAATTAATGTAATTGGATATATGCTCTTTTTTGTTTTTAACCCCATTGCTCAGGCACCTCACCTTTTGGATTATTAGTTTTGTTTTGTTTTGTTTCAGCTTCCCAGCAACTCCCTTATATTTCACTATGAGCTGTTCCACTCATGAATTTCTGATTTTAAATATATTTATTTATTTTTGCCATCAACTACAACACATGTGACATAAAATGCTCTAAATACGAAAAACACACTACAAGTGAAATTATATTCTTAGAAAAATACAGAGAACACCTACACTTACAATGTATGTTCAGGGAAATGTTAATTTTAAGCCTTTTGAAGAATGGAAGGATTTTATGGTCCTTGAAAATGAGTTTTTCTTTTAAAAAATTTAGGGATTCTTCAGAAAATTTTCATTGACCAGTTGTAGGTGGTATAAACTGAAAAACTCCAGTCTTTTGCTACTAACAGCAATTGCAGTTCAAGCCACAGTCTTTTTTTTCATGTGGTAAATTTTATTTTGGCTCTTTTAATATTTTAGTCTGTTATTTTTGGCTTTGTACCATAATGGGAAATTAATGTAATTGGATATATGGTCTTTTTGTTTTTTTGTCATGGCTCAGGCATTTCACTTTTTGGAATCTTAGGTTTTTTTTTTTTATCATTTTGGCTCCCAGGATGCCCCATTATCCTTTGGCTCTAGCTATTCCCTTGGGTTCCTATTTTTAAATAAATTTATTTATTTATTTATTATTTATTATTTATTTTGTCAATAATAACAGCACATTTGACCTAGTATGCCTTAAGATACAAAAAATGTTGGAGACTTTATGCTCACAAATATACAGACAAGGCCTACATTTCTGATATAGGCATTTGTGAAAAGTTAAATTTAAGCCCTTTACAAAACAGAGGGATGTTATGGTTACTGAAAATGTGCTTGCTTCTGGTTTTACTTTTAAAAACACCATGATTGCTAGATCAACTTTTCATTCGCTGTGATTGGGTGGTACAAACCAAAAAAAAAAAAAAAATGAAGTTTTGATGTTACTAAGCATGAATACAGATCAGGTCAGTTTCTTTTTATTTATTTTAATGGTATGCATATGACTTTGGTTGTTTTTATTTTAGTCCATTATTTATTGGGCTTCACACCAGAATGTGGAATTCATGCAATTGTTTATATGGCATTTTTAAAATCTGGCTCAGGAATTTCATGTTTTGAAAGCTTAGTTTCATTTTACCATTTTCTTTCTTGCAGCTGCTTTATCCTTTGGCTATAGGCTGTTCCCCTCACGGGTTCCTGTTTTTTGAGTTTGTTTATTTGTTTATTCTGTCAATAACAACACATTTGACATAATAAAATACAAAAAAATTGATATTTTTAAGCTCAGAAATATACAGAGAACACCTACTCTTGTAATATATGTATTTGTGAAAAACCAGCCAATGAAAAGTTACTCTGGCATTCCTGATTAATTTGAAATGAAAACCAAAGGGAAAACCAGTTCCATTAATGGTGAATTCCTTCTCTACAGAAAAAGATTAAATTTTGTTTTCCCAAATAAATGTATCAGAAGCGTAGGTGTGCTCTGTATTTTACAGAGAAAACAATCTCTGATGTGTGGCACTGTTTTCTATCTTAATTCATACTATGTCAAAAGGCTTGTTGTGAATGAAAGGAAAACAAATAAATGATTTAAAAAATGGGTATCGATGAGGGAAGTAGTGCATAGCCAAAAAGAAGCCAGATAGAGCAAGAGCCACAAAAATAAATAAACTGAGCAATCTATACTGTGACATGAGGAAAAATGAATTAAAAACAAAGAACAGATATCCAGATTCAAGAATTCTTCCATCAGGCACTAAGCCAAGTATCAGAGCAAACATAAGAAATATTCCAAAATAAAATATACCAAACAAAAATTTAAAAAATAAAATGTTTCCTGGTCATGGAAGCTAGGTCAGTAGCAACAGAACTGTTTTTTTCCAGTTTGTACCAGTCAAAGCTGGTCAATAAGTTACTCTAGCATTCCTGATTAATTTATAATGAAAACCAGAGGCAAAAACCAGTTTCATAAAGGTGAATTCTATTTCTACAAAAAGCTTTAAATTTACCTTGTCCCAAATACATGTATCAGAACTGTAGGTGTTCTCTCTATGTTACAGATAAAAAAAACTCAGGCCTGGGTTACTTTTTTCTATCTTAGTTTATACTACATCAAATGTGGTGTTGTTGACGAAACAAAAACAAGTAAATAACTTTAAGAAATGGAAAGCAATGAGGGGAATAGTGCATGTCAAAAGGATACCAGATAGAGCGAGGGCCACAAAAATAAACAAATGAACAATCTAAATTATTACATGAGGGAAAATGAATTAAAAGCAAAAACTAGATATCCAGATTCATGAATTCCCCAAAAAGGTTCAAAGCCAAGTAAGTAACAGAAAACAAAAGAATCAAAAATAAGAAATACATATAAAAAAATAAAACGTTTCCTGGTCAGAAAGATCAGTGAGTAGCACAAATCTGTTTTTTTTCCAGTCTTTACCAGCCAAATCTGGCCAATGAAAAGTTGGTGTAGGATTCCAGATTAATATATAATGAACACCAGAGGCAAAACCAGTTTCAATAATGGTCAATTCCTTCCTACAGAAAAGGCTTAAATTTTTCCAGTCCCAACTATTTGTATCAGAAGTGTAGGTCTTCTCTGTATTTTTCAAAAAAAAAATCTGATGTGTTTTGCTTTATTCTATATTGGTTTATACTATGTCAAATCTGCTATTGATGAAAGAAAAGCAAGTAAATAAATTTAAAAAAGGGGAATCAATAAGGGGAGTAGCTCGTAGCCAAAAGGATACCACATAGAACGAGTGCCACAAAAATGGAGAAACTGAAGAATCTAAATTGTCACATGAGAAAAAATTAACTAAAAACAAAGACCAGATATACAGTTCATGAATTCCTCTATAAGTCACAAAACCAAGCAAGTAACAGTGGAAATTTAAAATAAGTACAAAATAAAATATACCAAACTAAATTTAAAATATAAAATGTTCCGATCTGGCTGAAAAGCCCATGAAAGTATTTCAGGCATGGAAAGCCAAGACACTCTGGCCAAAAAAAAAAAAAAAAAAAAAAAAAAAAAAAAAAAAAACACCTAAATGAAAGATCTCTGTGAGTGAGATCCCAGTGGAAAGAACAGGTCTTCAAAGAAGGAGGTACCTTTCTCTGAAGGGAGGAGAGAACCTCCACTTTGACTATGACCTTGTCGAAACAAGATAAGAGTCGGAGAACTCAAGGGGCTTCCATAGCCTTGGAAACTCATGACTGGTGCATAGGGAGATTACTGATGCCATAGACAGGAGTGTCAATAGGTAAAGTCAACAACAGGAGTCACTGTGCACTTACTCCTCATGTAGGATCCCTGTCCTTAATGTGCTGTACATTGAGGCTTAATGCTATAACGAGTACTCAAACAGTATATTTCACTTTGTGTTTCTATGGGGGTGCAAACTGTTGAAATCTTTACTTAATGTATACTTAACTGATCTTCTTTTTTTTTAAAAAAAATTCTCAACTCAATTCCCAACTGGACTCTCGCTGGGATTAAACATGACAATAGGTCTGATCTGATTTCATCATCATTTAAAAAGTCATCTATTATTTTTCACTTTATGTTTCTGTGTGGGAGCAAGCTGTTGAAATCTTTACTTAATGTATGCTAAACTGATCTTCTGTATATAAAGAGAATTGAAAATGAATCCTCATGTGAATGGAAGGGGAGAGGGAATGGGAAAGGGGAGGATTGCGGGTGGGAGGGACGTTATGGGGGGGAAGCCATTGTAATCCAAAAGCCGTACTTTGGAAATTTATATTCATTAAATAAAAGTTAAAACAAATATAAAATGTTTCCTGGCTATGAAAGCTCAGTCATTAGCAACAGTATTATTTTTTTCCAGATTTTACCACCAAAAACCGGCCCATGAAAAGTTGTTCTGGAATTCATGATTAATTTAAAATAAAAACGAGTTAAAACTGGGTTCAATAATGGTGTATTTCTTCTCTACAGAAATGGCTTAATATTTCTTTGTCCCAAATACATGTATCGGGAGTTTAGGTGTTCTCTGCATTTTACAGAGAAAAATATCTCAGATGTGGGATTTTTTTTTCTGTCTTAGTTTATACTACGGCAAATGTGTTGTTGATGAAAAAGAAGCAAATGAATAGCTTTAAGAAACAGGAATCAATGAGGGGAATAGCCCAATAGCCAAAAGAATACCAGATATAGTGAGAACCAGACAAATAAACAAACTAAGGAATCTAAATTGTGACATGAGAAAAAATGAATTAAAAACAAAGACAGGATATCCAGAATCCTAAATTCCTTGATCATATTCAAAGCCAAGTAGGTAACAGAGAAAAGTGGAAGGAAAAAAAAAAAAAACAACTAAAATATACCAAACAAAAATTAAAAAAAAGTTGTTTCCAGATGGGGGAAACTCAGTCATTAGCAACAGAACTGGTTAGTTTCCAGATCATACCAGCCAACACTGGCCTATGAAAGTTTGCTTTAGAATTCCTAATTTGAAACAAAAACCAGAGGCAAAGCCAATTTTAGTAATGGTGACTTTTTTCTCTACAGAAAAGGGTTAAATTTTCCTTGTCCCAAGTACATGCATCAAAAGGGTAGGTGTACCCTGTATTTTACAGAGAAAAAAATCTCAGACACAGAGTACCTTTTTCAATCTTAGTTTATACTATGTAAAATGTGTTGTTGTTGAGGAGGAAAAACAGGTAAACAACTTTAAAAAGTGGGAATCAATGAGGGGATAGCCTATAGGCAAAAGGATAGCAGATAGAGGGAGAGCCATTAAAAATAAACAGAGGAATCTAAAATGCGACATGAGGAACAAAAATTAATAACAAAGACCAGATATCCAGATTAATGAATTCCTCCAAAAGCTTCAGATGCAATAAGTAACAGAGAAAACTTTTTTAAAAATCCAAAAAAAAATGCCAAGTAAAATTAAAAAATAAAATGTTTTGTGGTCAAGGAAACTCAGTCAGTAGCAAAGGAACTGTTTTATCTCAGGTTTTACCTGCCAAAACTGGACAGTGAAAAATTGCTCTAGAATTCCTTATTAATTCAAAATGAAAATACTAGGAATACCAGTTTCAAAAATGGTTAATTCTACTCTACAAAAAGGCTTACATTATCCTTGTCCCAAGTACATGTATCAGAAGTGTAAACCTCTTCTGTATTTTTCAAAGAAAAAAAATCAGATGTATGTTGCTTTTTTTCTATCTTACTATATACTATTTTAAATATGTCAAATACATTGTTGATGAAAGACAAACAAGCAAATAACTTTAAAACGGGGAATTGATGAGGGAGCAGCACATACCCAAAAGGATACCAAATATAGCAAGGGGCCACCAAAACAAACTGAGGAATCAAAATTGTGACATGAGAGGAAAAGAATTAAAAACAAAGACCTGATATCTAGATTTATGAATTCCTCGATCTGGTTCAAAGCACAGTAAGTAACATAGAAAACTTTAAAAAAAAAATCTGTAAAATAAAGTATACCAAACAAACAAACGAAATGTTCCCTGGTCAGGTAAGCTTGGTTAGAATCAACAAAACTTTTTTTTTTCAGTTTGTAACAGCCAAAACTGGAAAATGAAAAGTTGCTCTAGCATTCCTGATTAATTTTTAAAGAAAAATCAGAGGTAAAAACCATTTTCAATAATGGTGTGTTCCTGCTCTACAGAAGAGGCTTAAATTCTTTTTCTCAAATGCATGCATCAAAATTGTAAGTCTTATCTGTATGTTTCAAGGAAAAACTATCAGATGCAGGTTGATTCTTTCTATTTTAGTTTATACTATGTCAAATGTGCTGTTGTGTATGAAAGAAAAATGAAAAATTAAGTTAACTATAGAAATGATTCCTGAAAGTATAGTCTTGAATAAATAAGTTTAAAAAGGGGACTCGATGAGAGAAGTAGTGCATAGACGAAAGAATACCAGATAAAGGAAGAGTCACAAAACAAATTGTAGAATCCAGATTTTGACAGGTGAAAAAAATAATTAAAAAATAAACTTGACATCCAGATTCATGGATTCTTTCATCAGGCACAAAGCCAAGTTAGTATCAGACAAAATGTAAAAAAAAAATCCAAAATAAAATATACCAAACACAAATAAAAAAACAGTATTCCTGGTTAGGAAGCTTGATCAGTAGCAACAAAAACAGATGTTTTCAGTGTGTAACAGCCAAAATCGGATAATGAAAAGTTGCTCAAGCATTTCTGATTAATTTTTACAGAAAACCAGAGGTGAAACCACTTTCAATAATGGTGAGTTCCTTCTCTACAGAAAAGGTTTAAATTTTCCTTTTCCCAAATACATGTATCAGAACTGTAGGTCTTCTCTGTATTTTTTCAAATAAAAAATATCAGACACAGGTTGCTTTTTTTTCTACATTAGTTTATATTATGTCAAATATGTTGTTGTTGATGAAAGAAAATGAAGTAAGTAACTTTAGAAAGTGGAATCAGTGTGAAGAGTAGCCCATAGCAAAAAGGATATAAAATAGAGCAAGAGCAACACAAATTAAGAAACTGAGGAACTGAAATTGTGACATGAGGGAAAAAGAATTAAAAATAAAGACCAGATATCCAGATTCAGGAATTCCTCAATCAAGTTTAAAGCTAAGTATGTAACAGAGAAAACTTAGAAAAAAATCCAAAATATATATACAAAAATAAAATATTTCCTGGTCATGGAAGACTTGTCAGTAGCTACAGAACTATTTTTTTTTCCAGAATGTACCACCAAAATTGTCCAATGAATAGTTGCTGTAGAATTCTTGATAAATTTAAAACCAAAACTAGAGATAAAACTATGTTTCTACAGAAAAGGCTTAAATTTTCCTTGTCCCATGTATATGTATCAAAAGTATAGGTCTCCTCTGTATTTTTTCAAAGAAAAACATATCAGATGTGGGTTGCTTTCTTCTCTCTTAGTTTATACTATCAAATGTATTGTTGATGATGAAGAAAAAACAAAGAATTTTAAAATGGGGAATTGATGAGGAAGGTAGCACACAGCAAAAAGGATACCAGAAAGTGGAAGAGTCACGAAAGTAAACAAACAGTGGAATCCAAATGTTGAGAAGAGGAAAATGAATTTAAAAAAGATCAGATTTCCAGATTCATGAATTGCTTGATCAGGCTCAATATTAAGAATTAGGCAAAACTTAAAAAAGTAAAATAAAATAAAATATACCAAACCGAAACAAAAAAATAATATGTGTCCTGCTCACTGAAGCATGGTCAGTAGCAACAGAATTGGTTTTCTCCAGTTTGTACCACAAAACTGGCCAATGAAAAGTTGCTAGAGATTTTCTGATTAATTTATTATGAAAACCAGAGGCACACCATATTCAATAATGGTGAATTCCTTCTCTATAAAAAAGGCTTAAATGTTACTTTTCTTAAATATATGTACCAGAAGTATAGGTGTTCTCTGCATTCTTCAGAGAAAAAAAATCTCAGATGTGAGGTGCTTTTTTCTATCTTAGTTTAAACTATGTCAAACATTGAAGGGCGGGAGTAACTACATTTTGAAAAACTGCCTCCATTTGGGGAGGTAGGCCTGACTCCCCGTAAAAGCAGCGTCACTCAGGGGAAACCGAAACTTACAACAGAACAGCTCCTTAGCCTTCACCATATAAGGAAACTCCCTGGGTCTGAATCAATCAGAAACAACCACATTCGAACAGGAAATACCAGAGGTGACCCTAGCCAATCCACTGTTCCCCTGCACCCCTTGATGACATAACCCTGCTTTAAAAGAGGCTCCCCAGCACAGCTCGGGGCCTTCCTCTACCCTCCGCTGTGCGGCTGGTTAGACGGGGACCCTGCCACAGCTTGTACTTCTGAAATAAAACTTGCTCTTGCATTTCGGCGTGTTCGAGTCTTTGGTGGCGTTTGGGGAATCCAATGATCTGGACACAACAATGTGATGTTGTTGATGAAAGAAAAACAAATAAATATCTTTGAAAAATAAGAATTCATGAGGGGAGTGGCACATAGCCAAAAGGATACCAAATATAGGAAGAGCCACAAAAATAAATTAACTGAGGTATCCAAATTGTGAAAAGAGAAAAATGAATTTTAAAAAGATCAGATATTCAGATCCATGAATTAATCAATTAGGCTCAAATCCAATTATGAATCAGGCAAAACTTAAAAAGAAATCCAAAAAAAAAATACCCAACAAAAATAAAAAATAAAATGTTTATTGTTCAGGAAAGCTCAGTCAGTAGCAACAAACCAGTTTTGCCAGTTTGTGCCAGCCAAAACCCACCAATGAAAAGTTTCTCTAGCATCCCTGATTAATTTAAATAGAAAACCAGAGGCAAAAACACTTTCAATAATGGAGAATTCCTTCTCTACAAGAAAGACTTAAAATTTACTTTTCAAATACATGTATCAGAAGATGTTTTATTTTTTGTTCACAGAAAAAATATCAGATGTGAGTTGTTTTTCTTTGTTAAGTAGTGCTATGTCAAATGTATTGTTGTTGAGAAATAAAAACAAAGAAATACCTTTAAAAATGAGAATCCATGATGGGAATAGCACAGAGTCAAAGGATACCAGATATAGTGAGAGCCACAATAATGAACAAAATAGGGAATCCAATTGTAAAATGAGGAAAAATGAATTTGAATAAGACCAGATATCCAGATTCATGAATTCCTCAAACAGCCTCAAAGCAAATTAATATCAGAAAAAACCTAAAGAAAAATCCAAAATATAATGTGGGAAACAAAAAAATAAATATTTCCTGTTAAGAAAATCTCAGTCACTCACGATTCTATCTCTCCACTCACCTTATAAAGCCGAGCAAGGCAAAGAGCAGGCACCATTTTGGGCATACGTAACAGCTGCGTCACCTTGGGGCTGCATCCACCCTCAGCTAAGTGGAAAAACCTGACTCTGGGGGGAAGAACTAACAGGAGGTTAAGATGTAGTGAATGTGTGGCGCTTATGAAGTGAGGCTGTGAAAAAAAAAAAAAAACTGAGGGCATATGAGAGAACTCACAGAGCACGTGAGACATGAGTACTCGGTGGGAGACACCAAAAACTCAGTAACATTGGCAACCCGGTGGGAGATTGCAGGGGAATGTGAGCTTACACCAAAGACTGCATAGATCCTTTGTGTGATCCTTGGGGCAGAACAGATGAATATTACACCCACAGGGGCCAGCACTCAGACACTAATTGCCTTCAAGGAGAATAGCTCAGCTCTACAGAATTACTTCCCTTCTGAATAAAAAGAGGGAGAGTGAGAGAGAGAGATTTACCATGCCAAACCTGGGTGTGTCACCTTTGACACACACTTTACTCTGAAGAACTGAACAGAACTTTCTGGCCGCACCCATCACAGCCTCTTAAAGATCCACCAAAAGCAGACAGTCCACTTAATCTAGAGTCATAGTATAACGAGGAAAGGCACCACAGCGAGGAAAAAAAAAAGAAGAAACCAAAGAATATCTCCACAATGCCAAGCAACAATGGAGAAACTGAGGAAACAAGAACAAGGAAGACATTATGACACCCCCAAATGAACATGATACTCCAATTCAAGGTTATGAAGATGATGAGACAGAAGAAATGCAAGATAGGATTTCAAAAAATTTATGATAAGAATATTTAGAAGTTCTCAAAAACAAATTCTTGAACTACATAAATCCTTACTGGACAGGATAGAAAATCTCTCTCACGAAAATGAAACCTTAAGGAGCAATCAAAATGAAATGAAGAATCTAGCAGAACATGGAATTGTGATATTGAAGAGAAATCATAATGAAATGAAGAACTCAATAGATCAAATGACAAACACATTAGAGAGCCTTAAAAACAGAATCAGTGAAGCAAAAGAGAGAATATCGGACTTAGAAGACAGAGCACAGGAAAGTTTACAGTCAAACCAAAGAACAGAAGAGGAAATTAGAAATCTAAAAAATATTCTTGGGAATCTACAGGATGCTATTAAAAAACCCAACATCCGGGGTCTAGGAGTTCCTAAAGGCATGGAGAGAGAGAAAGGATTAGAAGGCCTTTTTAGTGAGATACTTGCAGAGAACTTCCTGGGTTTGAAGAAGGACAGAGAGAGACATCCTAGTACAGGAAGCTCATAGAACTCCTAGTAAACATGACCAAAAGAGATCCTCACCACAACATGTTATTTTCAAACTCACCCCAGTGAAACATAAAGAAAGATTCTAAAATGTGCAAGAGAGAAACGTCAGATTACTCTCAGAGGATCTCCGATTAGATTCACAGCAGACTTCTCATCAGAAACACTACAGGCTAGGAGGGAATGGCGAGACATAGCACAGGTGCTAAGAGAGAAAAATTACCAGCCCAGAATATTATATCCTGCAAAGCTCTCATTTGTGAATGAAGGTGAAATAAAGACCTTTCACAGCAAACAGAAATTGAATTTGTTGCCACTCGTGCAGCCCTGCAAAAGATGCTTAAAGATGTTTTACACACTGAAACACAGAAACACGGTCATCATTACGAAAGAAGGTAAAGGAAGGAAACCTCACAGCAAAAGATCACAGGAAGTTCAAAGCATATATTAGAAATATCAATATCTTTGGGAAATGGCAGGGCAAAGGTACTACTTATCAGTAGTCACATTGAACGTTAATGGCCTCAACTCTCCAGTTAAAAGGCACAGACTGGATTAAGGAACAAAACCCATCATTTTGCTGCTTACAAGAAACACATCTTTCCAACAAAGATGCATACAGACTGAAAGTGAAAAGTTGAAAAAAGACATTCCATGCCAACAGAAATGAAAAAAGAGCGGGCGTAGCCATCTTAATATAGGACAAAATGAACTTTAACAAAAAAACTGTTAGGAGAGACAAAGAGGGGCCCTATATAATGATTTAGAGATCAATTCAACAGGAAGATATAACGATTATCAATGTATATGCACCTAATAACAGGCACCAGTTTATTTAAAAGATTTGTTAACAGACTTAAAGGGAGACTTAGACTCCAATACAATAGTACTGGGGGACTTCAATACTCCACTCTCAGAAATAGACAGATTAACAGGACAGAAGATCAACAAGGAGACAGTAGATTTAAATGACACTATAGCCCAAATGGATCTAACAGATATCTACAGAACTTTTCATTCTACACATAAAGCACTTACATTCTTCTCAGCAGTACATGGAACCTTCTCTAGGATTGACCACATACTAGGCCATAAAGCAAGTCTCAGCAAATTCAAAAGAATTAGAATCATATCATGCAGCTTCTCAGACCACAGTGGAATGAAGTTGGAAATTAGCAACTAAGGAATCCCTAGAGCATACACGAACACATGGAGATTGAACAACATGCTCCTGAATGAACAATGGGTCATAGAAGAAATTAAAAGAGAAATCAAAAATTTTCTGGAAGTAAATGAAGATAACAGCACAACATACCAAAACATATGGAATACAGAAAAGCAGTGTAAAGAGGATAGTTTATATCAACAGGTGCCTACATCAAGAAATTGGAATGGCACCAAATAAATGAGCTTTCAAATCATCTCAAGGACCTAGAAAATCTGCTGCAAGCCACACCCAAATCCAGTAGCAGAAGAGAAATAATTAAAATCAGAGAAGAGGCCGGCGCCGCGGCTCACTAGGCTAATCCTCCGCCTTGCGGCGCCGGCACACCGGGTTCTAGTCCCGGTTGGGGCGCCGGATTCTGTCCCGGTTGCCCCTCTTCCAGGCCAGCTCTCTACTGTGGCCAGGGAGTGCAGTGGAGGATAGCCTAAGTGCTTGGGCCCTGCACCCCATGGGAGACCAGGAAAAGCACCTGGCTCCTGGCTCCTGCCATCAGATCAGCGCGGTGGAGGGTGAACCAACGGCAAAGGAAGACCTTTCTCTCTGTCTCTCTCTCTCACAATCCACTCTGCCTGTCAAAAAAAAATAATAAAAATAAAATAAAAAAAATAAAATCAGAGAAGAAATCAACAGGATTGAATAAAAAAAATTACAAAAAATCAGCCAAACAAGGTGCATTTATTTGAAAAAATAAACAAAATTGGCACCCCATTGGCCCAACTAACTAAAAAAAGAAAACACCCAAATCAATAAAGTCAGAGATGAAAAAGGAAACATAACAACAGACACCACAAAATAAAAAGAATAATCAGAAATTACTACAAGGACTTGTATGCCAGCAAACAGGGAAATCTATCAGAAATGGATAGATTCCTGGACACATGCAACCTACCTAAATTGAACCAGGAAGGCATAGAAAACCTAAACGGACCCATAACTGAGACAGAAATTGAAACGGTAATAAAGTAATGAAGTAATTAATAAAGGCCCTCCCAACATAGAAAAGCCCAGGACCAGATGGATTCACTGCTGAATTCTACCAGAAGAACTAACTCCAATTCTTCTCAAACTATTCAGAACAATCAAAAAAGAGGGAATCCTCCCAAATTCTTTCTCTGAAGCCAGCATCACCTTAATTCCTAAACCAGAAAAAGATGCAGCATTGAAAGAGAAATACAGAACAATATCCCTGATGAACACAGATGCAAAAATCCTTAATAAAATTCTCACCAACAGAATGCAACAACACATCAGAAAGATCATCCACCCAGACCAAGTGGTATGTATCCCTGGTTTGCAGTGATGGTTCATTGTTCGCAAAACAATCAATGGAATACACCACAAAACAGACTGCAGAAGAAAAACCATATGATTATCTCAACAGAAAAAGAGAAAGCATTTGATAAAATTCAACACCCTTTCATGATGAAAACTCTAAGCAAACTGGGTATGGAAGGAAAATTCCTCAATAAAACCAAAGCAATTTATGAAAAACCCACAGCCAGCATCCTATTCAATGGGGAAAAGTTGTAAGCATTTCTACTGAGGTCTGGTACCAGACAGGGATGCCCACTCTCACCACTGCTATTCAATATAGTTCTGCAGGTTTTAGCCAGAGCTATTAGGAAGAAAAAGAAATTAAAAGGATACAAATTGGGAAGGAAGAACTCAAACTATCCCTCTTTGCAGATGATATGATTCTTTATTTAGCGGATCCAAAGAACTCTACTAAGAGACTATTGGAACTCAGAGAAGAGTTTGGAAAAGTAGCAGGATATGAAATCAATGCACAAAAATCAACAGCCTTTGTATACACAGGCAATACCATGGCTGAGAAAGAGCTTCTAAGATCAATCCCATTCACAATAGCTACAAAAACAATCAAATACCTTGGAATAAACTGAAACAAGTATGTTAAAGATCTCCACGATGAGAATTACAAAACCTTAAAGAAAAAATAGAAGAGGATACCAAAATATGGAAAAATGTTCCATGTTCATGGATTGGAAGAATCAATATCATCAAAATGTCCATTCTCCCAAAAGCAATTTATACATTCAATGCAATACCAATCAAGATACAGAAGACATTCTTCTCAGATCTGGAAAAAATGATGCTGAAATTCATATGGAGACGCAGGAGACCTCGAATAGCTAAAGCAATCTTGTACAACAAAAACAAAGCCGGAGGCATCACAATACCAGATTTCAGGACATACTACAGGGCAGTTGTTATCAAAACAGCATGGTACTGGTACAAAAACAGATGGATAGACCAATGGAACAGAATAGAAACACCCGAAATCAATCCGAACATCTACAGCCATCTTATATTTGATCAAGGATACAAAACCAATCCCTGGAGTAAGGACAGTCTATTCAATAAATGGTGCTGGGAAAATTGGATTTCCACATGCAGAAACATGAAGCAAGACCTCTTCCTTTCACATTAAGCAAAAATCCACTCAACATGGATTAAAGACTTAAATCTACGACCCGACACCATCAAGTTATTAGAGAACATTGGAAAAACCATGCAAGATTTAGGTACTGGCAAAGACTTCTTGGAAATGACCCCGGAAGCACAGGCAGTCAAAGCCAAAATTAACATTTGGGATTGCATCAAGTTGAGAAGTTTCTGTACTGCAAAAGAAACCGTCAGGAAAGTGAAGAGGCAACAGACAGATTGGGAAAAAATATTTACAACTATGCAACAGATAAAGGGTTGATAACCAGAATCTACAAAGAAATCAAGAAACTCCACAAAAACAAAACCAACAACCCACTTAAGAGATGGGCCAAGGACCTCAATAGACATTTTTCAAAAGAGGAAATCCAAATGGCCAACAGGCACATGAAAAAATGTTCAAGGTCATTAGCAATCAGGGAAATGCAAATCAAAACCACAATGAGGTTTCACCTCACCCCGGTGAGAATGGCTCACATTCACAAATCTACCAACAACAGATGCTGGCGAGGATGTGGGGGAAAAGGTACACTAACCCACTGTTGGTGGGAATGCAAACTTCTTAAGCCACTATGGAAGTCAGTTTGGAGATTCCTCAGAAACCTGAATATAACCCTACCGTTCGACCCAGCCATACCACTCCTTGAAATTTACCCAAAGGAAATCAAATTGGCAAACAAAAATGCTGTCTGCACCTCAATGTTCATTGCAGCTCAATTCACAATAGCTAAGACCTAGAACCAACCCAAATGCCCATCAACAGTAGACTGGATAAAGAAATTATGGGACATGTACTCTATAGAATGCTATACATCAGTCAAAAACAATGAAACCCAGTCATTTGCAACAGATGGAGGAATCTGGAAAACATTATGCTGAGAGAAATAAGCCAGTCCCAACTAGACAAATATCACATGCTCTCCCTGATCGGTGACAACTAACTGAGCACCAAAGGGGAAACCTGTCGAAGTGAAATGGACACTATGAGAAACAGTGACTTGATCAACTCTTGTCCTGACTGTTGATGTACAATGTAATACTTTAACCATTTTAGTTTTTTTTTGTTCTAGTACTATTTGTTTAACTCTGTGATTAACACACAGTTATTCTTAGGTGTTTAAATTTTAACTGAGAAGTGATCCCTATTAAATATAAGAGTGGGAATAGAGAGGGAGGAGATGTACAATTTGGGACATGCTCAATTGGACTTGCCCCAAATGGTGGAGTTAGAAACGTGCCAGAGGATTCCAATAAAATCCCATCAAGGTGGCATGTACCAATACCATCTCACTAGTCCAAGTGATCAATTTCAGTTCACAATTGATCACACTGATAGGTCTAAGGGTAAAAGGGATCACACAGAGATGACTAGTTAGTCTGCAAATACTAACTGATAGATTCAAAAAGGGAGAGAACGATCCATCATGGGAAGCGGATTACACAGCAGACTTATAGAATGGCAGATGTCCTAAATAGCACTCTGGCCTCAGAATCAGCCCTTAAGGCATTCGGATATGGCTGAAGAGCCCATGACAGTATTTTAGGCATGGAAAGCCAAGACACTCTGGATAAAAAAAGAAGACCTAAATAAAAGATCTCTGCAAGTGAGATCCCAGTGGAAAGAACGGGGCTCCATCAAAGAAGGAGGTACCTTTCTCTGAAGGGAGGAGAGAACTTCCACTTTGACTATGACCCTGTCTGAATAAGATAGAAATCGGCAAACTCAAAAGGCTTCCATAGCCTAGGCAACTCATGACTAGAGCCTAGGGAGGTTACTGACACCATAAACAAGAATGTCAATTTGTTAAGTCAACAACAGGAGTCACTGTGAACTTACTTCTCATGTGGGATCTGTCCTTAGTGTGTTGTACAATGTGAAGTAATGCTATAACTAGTACTGAAACAGTATTTTACACTTTGTGTTTCTGTGTGGGTGCAAAAGGTTGAAATCTTTACTTAATATATACTAAATTGATCTTCTGTATATAAAGATAATTGAAAATGAATCTTGATGTGAATGGAATGGGAGAGGGAGCGGGAGATGGGAGGGGTGCAAGTGGGAGGGAAATTATGGGGGGAAGCCATTGTAATCCATTAACTGTACTTGGAAATTTACATTTACTAAATAAAAAAGGAAAAAAAATATGACTACAGTTAATAATAAAAATAAATAAATACCATGAAATAAATTTAACCAAGCACGTGATAAATCTCTATGATGAAATTTACAAAGCATGAAGGAAGAAATAGAAGATGTAAAAATGGAAAGAATCTTCCATGTTCATGGATTGGAAGAATCAATATCATTAAAATATCCATAATACCAAAATCAAGTCACAGTTTCATTGTACTCACGACAACATTCTTTTCGGATTGAGAAAAATGTTGTTAAAATTTATAATGAAATACAAGAGACTATAAATAGGTACAGCAATTAAACAACAAAAACAAAGCATGCAGCATCGCAATATATGATTACAAGGCATACTACATGGAAGTAAAAAACATCACAGCCTGGTACTGGGTTAAATTGGCATTTTGAGATCTGATTATTTTTTACTGCCTTTGGCTATACTCTTGGGGAATAGTGATTTTTCCACTTATTACATGTTGAATTCTTTATTTAGTAGAGGGTTAAACTTGATATTATAAAATCAACTGGAAGTATGTCATTGTAAATATTAAAAGAAAAAGTAATAAAGTAATAAGTAATAAGAATAAAGTAATAAAGGATGGAGGAAGGGTGAAGAAGAAGTAGGAAATATCACTATGCTCAAATCTGTTTATATGAAACATATGAAATGTGTTCCTCTTATGTAAATAAACAATGAAAACTAAACTAGAACAAACAAAAAAAATACTAAGAGGGATAACATATTAAGCTGCTCATCAACAGTCAGGGTGAGGGCTGATCAAGTCACCGTTTCTCATAGTGTTCATTTCACTTTAACAGGTTTCCTTTTTGGTGCTCAGTTAGTTGTCACCTATCAAGGAGAACAAGTGGTATTTTTTTGTTTGTTCTACTTAATACTTTTGGTTGAATACTGTAATCAATACACAATTCTTCTTAATTGCTGAAACTTAACTGAAAAGTGATCGCTGTTATATATAAGAGTGGGAATAAGAGAGGGAAGAGATGTGCAATTCCGGACATGCTCAAGCTGACTTACCTCAAACGGTAGAGTTAGAAACATACCAGGGGATTCCAATTCAATCCCATCGAGGTGGCATGTACCAATGCCATCTCACTAGTCCCAGTGATCAATTTCTGTTCACAATTCATCGTAATGATAGGACTAAGAACCAAAGGGATCACATAAACAAGAATAGTGTCTTCAAATACTAGCTGATAGAATCAAAAAGGGAGAGAATGATCCAACATGGGAAGTGAGATACACAGCAGACCCATGGAATGGCAAATGTACTAACAGCACTCTGGCCTCAGAATCAGCCCTTAAGGCATGCGGATCCGGCTGAAATGCCCATGAGAGTATTTCAGGCATGGAAAGCCAAGACCCTCTCGGGAAAAAAAAAACTAAATGAAAGATCTCCACGAGTGAGATCCCAGTGGAAAGAATGGGTCATCAAAGAAGGAGGTACCTTTCTCTGAAGGGAGGAGAGAACTTCCACTTTGACCATGGCCTTGTCTAAATATGATCAGAGTCAGTGAACTCAGGGGGCTTCCATAGCCTTGGCAGCTCGTGACAAGAGCCTATGGTGATTACTGATGCCATAAACAAGAGTGTCAATTGGTTAAGTCAACAACAGGAGTCACTGTGCATTTACTCCTCATGTAGGATCTTTGTCCTTAGTGTGCTGTACATTGAGATTGAATGCTATAACTAGTACTCAAACAGTATTTTTCACTTTATATTTCTGTGTGGGAGCAAACTGTTGAAATCTTTACTTAATGTATGCTAAACTGATCTTCTGTATATAAAGAGAATCGAAAATGAATCTCGATATGAATGGAAGGGGAGAGGGAGTGGATAGGGGTGGGTTGCGCGTTGGAGGGACATTATGGGGGGAAGCCATTGTATCCATATTCTGTACTTTGGAAATTTATATTCATTAAATAAAAGTTAAAAAAAAGTTAACTTGGCACCGAAAAGTTTGAAATGCATACTACATACAGAGCATCTTCACAAATCTCAAGAAAAACATATTATAAAAAATTTTGTGTGCATTTCAAGTTTTTTGGCACCAAAATAAACATATCTTCTGTTTCCATTTTTCCACAATCATTGTGGAAGTTTTTGGCTGAGAGTTCATCTGTTTTTCATTAAAACAGAAAAATACAGAAGAAAAGAAGCACCAAGGAAAAGGGTTTGCTAAATCGCGTAACTGGCAATCGGCAGAAATAGAAATTTGATGTTGTCTAGACCCTCCATCGCTGCACTCTTATGAGTTTGTTTTGTTTTCATTGACTACTTGTTAAGAAATTAGAGACTCAGAGCAGTCCCAGGTGTATTTGAAAAAAGACAGATCCCCTCACATGTTCTGTGGGAAGTGGGCTTGGCTGGTAAAGCTGGGGTCCCGGGGAACTCTTTTCTTGTCCATTTGGCCTTTAATGTTCCTCGCTCATGCATGGGGGCAGAACTCTAATAACAATAATGTCCTTGCACATAAACATTTGGCTACTCACAGCATGAGATGTCTTGTCAGCACAGGGGATAAAATAATGGGATAAAGATTTACTGTCAGGGAGCCGGGCCAGCCTCAGCAGGATGGCAGCTCGGAGCAGATAGATGGCCTGGCATGCTAGGTCACCTGTGTTTACACTGATGAATGTGCATGGTTTTCCTAGTCGGCATAATTATATTGAGGTGTGTGGTTTTGTAGCACTTGTAACTCACCCTGGACTGTATCTTTTTATTGAGAGAGAAGTAGCCTCATATCTTGGTTTCCCAGAAATGAATTATATGATTCATGTAAAAGCAATTTGCTGTTAGATTAAAATGATGAATAAGTGGTAGAGATTGAACATATTGTTTGTGTGACAAATGTATAGAATTAGTTGATAACATAAATTTGTGTAATTTGTAGTTGAAGCACTGAATTCAGTCCAGGCTCTGGTTTAATTGCATAACCTAATATTCAAGCCATGGCTTTTTACTGTACTTTTTTTTTAAAGGAAATGATATGGTATAAAACAAGAAATAACATTCTGAGATCATAGAAACATGTCTTGTTAAGGTCTTTTTGTATTAGTTGAGAAATTTCAATTTAAGCTATTTTTCTTGAATTTTTGAGTTCCAGAACTTTTAAGTGAGTTTCAGGCATTTGTTATGAAATCTATGAATACTAGGAGCTCACATGAGAATCCAAACTGTATTTATAGACATTTTAATTAGAAAATTAAGTGACTATCTCATAAAAATCAATCATCCTTTTATGAAACCATAATTTATGAAACATTTATAAAAATTTTGTCAGTATGACATGCTAATTTACCTATCACATGCTTATAAATTTATGTGGAAAGTTTTTACTAAGTGTACTCATTATAAGTCCATAGTACATGACATTAATGTAAATCTCTTATCAAGTTTTTAAGAGATATCTTTGTTTCAGTATCACTGTCATTCCTAAAATCATGCCTTGTTCTATCTGCATTCTTTTAGAAATCATTCTTAATAAAAGTGCTTTTCCATTCTAAAAAAAAATAGAAAAGAAAACTAAACTAAAGTATGTCATATAAAATCTTAATATGTATCTCTCCAAATATCTGAAAGTTTGGTGTTTCACAATATTAATGATAAAAATGACTGAAACTGAAGTGTTTTTTTTTGACAGGCAGAGTGGACAGTGAGAGAGAGACAGAGAGAAAGCTCTTCCTTTGCCGTTGGGTCACTCCCCAGTGGCTGCTGCGGCTGGCGTGCTGTGGCCGGTGCACTGTGCTGATCCGAAGCAGGAGCCAGGTGTTTCCTCTGGTCTCCCATGTGGGTGCAGGGCCCAGGCACATGGGCCATCCTCCACTGCACTCCCGGGCCACAGCAGAGAGCTGGAATGGAAGAGGAGGAACCGGGCAGAATCCGGCGCCCCAGCCAGGACTAGAACCCTGGGGTGCCGGTGCCGCAGGTGGAAGATTAGCCTGTTGAGCCATGGCACTGGCCTGAAACTGAATTTTTAAAAACATTATTTTATTGAATTGAGAGAGAGAGGGAGAGTGAGAGAGCGAGCAAGCTTCCATTGACTGGTTTACTATTCAAATGCCCGCAATGACTGGGGCTGGAACAGGACTGGATTCAGGAGCTGGAAAATCAGTCTAGATCTATAACATGAGTGATAAGGAGCCAAGAACTTGTGCCATCACTGGCTTCCTCTCAGCCTGTTCATTAACAGGAAGCTTATATCAGGAATGAAGCTGGGATTCATGTCTAGGCACTCTGCTATGGGATGCAGAGTCAAAGTTGGTTTTATCAGGTAGATCAAACATTTGCCTCTGGGACTCAGTTACTATAGAATATTAGGCAATTGTCTTTTAAGTGTGATTATTATATTTTATTAGGTTTGTACAGCCTTTAGAAGTAAGTACTAAAATATCTATAAATTAAATGATATAGTATGTCATGTTTGCATTAAAATATCTCCAGCGAACTGGAATTGGTAGCTGCAAATTAAGGCAAAATGGTTCAAGGAAGAGTAGGGGAGGAAACAGCAGAAGAAACTCTTCCGGAACGCGTGATTCACAGCGGACCTGCGTGGAGAGCGTGGGAGCCCACAGTTCGGGACACCAGCGGCAGACTCAACACACCAGCACTGGAATGCGAGGTGAGCTGAACCTCAATAGCCCGAGACACCGGCAGGCAAGTGGAGAGAGGAGACTAGAGGGAATGACCCCCGGGGTGGGGGGAAAGTTCACCAGGCTAACTGGAAGAGAGAGAGAGGAAAAAAAAAGGTGACTGGTAAGGACACGGGTTTCTCTCTCTCCGCTCACCTCTCAAGGGCGAGCAAGACAAAGAGCAGGCGCCATCTTGGACATACATCATAAGCAGAGCGACCTCAGGTCTGCACTGGCCCTGAGCCTAGCAGAAAAACCTGACTCTGGGCGGGGCGAATTAACAGGAGATTAGGACCTAGTAAATTTGTGGTGCTACTGAACTGAGACTGTGAAAAAAGAGACGGTGGGGGAGAGAACTCACAGAATTCACGTGAGTACTCTCCAGAGATGCTACAATTCCGTAACTTTGGCAACCCAGTGGGAGACTGAAGGAGAATTTGAGCCCACCCTGAGGGCAGAACAGATTCCCTGTGTGGTCCTTGGGAAAGAGCTTCCAAACTCTGGCTCCTGTGGGTATATCATTTGCCTGCTAACTACCTCCAACTTCGTTCAGCTGTGCGGAATTACTTCCCTTTTGAATCAAAAAAAGAAAGAGAGAGAGAGAGAGAGATCTATCACGCCTAACCTGGGAGTGTCACCTTTGGCACACCAAACAGAGCTCTCAGGCCACACCCATCTCAAGCCTCTAAGGCTCCATCAAAAACAGACAGTCCACTTAATCTAGAGTCATAGCATAACAAGAAAAAGCACCACAGTGAAGAAACCAAATATCTCCAATATGCCAAATAACAAACGCAAAAACCGAGATAATAGAAACAAGTCACCATGACGCCCCCAAATGAAAAAGACACCCCAATTCAAGATTATGAAGATGATGAGATAGAAGAAATGCAAGAAGCAGATCTCAAAAAAATGATAAGAACATTAAGAAGTTCTCAAAAACAAATTCTTGAACTACAGAAATCCTTAACGGACAAGGTAGAAAATCTCTCTCGTGAAAATGAAATATTAAGGAGGAATCAAAATGAAACAAAACAACTAGTACAACAGGAAACTGTGATAGTGACGAGAAATCATAATGAAGTGAAGAATTCAATAGATCAAATGAAAAACACAATAGAGAGCCATACAAACAGAATGGGTGAAGCAGAAGAGAGAATATCGGACTTAGAAGACAGAGAACAGGAAAGGATACAGTCAGACCAAAGAAAAGAAGAGGAAATTAGAAATCTAAAACATATTGTCAGGAATCTTCAGGATACTATTAAAAAACCCAACATTCGGGTTCTAGAAGTTCCTGAAGGCATGGAGAGGGAGAAAGGATTAGAAGGCCTTTTTAGTGAGATATTAGCAGAAAATTTCCCAGGTTTGGAGAAGGACAGAGACATCCTAGTACAGGAAGCCCACAGAACCCCTAATAAACACGACCAAAAGAGATCCTCACCACGACACGTTGTAATTAAACTCTCTACAGTGAAACATAAAGAAAAGATCCTAAAATGTGCAAGAGAGAAACGTCAGATTACTCTCAGAGGATCTCCAATCAGACTCACAGCTGAGTTCTCATCAGAAACCCCACAAGCTAGGAGGGAATGGCGAGATATAGCACAGGTACTAAGAGAGAACAACTGCCAGCCCAGAATATTATATCCTGCAAAGCTATCATTTGTGAATCAAGGTGAAATAAGGACTTTTCATAGCAAACAGAAATTGAAAGTATTTGTTGCCACTCGTCCAGCCCTGCAAAAGATGCTTAAAGATGTGTTACACACAGAAACACAGACACACGGTCATCAATATGAAAGAAGGTAAAGGAAGGAAACCTCACAGCAAAAGATCACAGGAAATTCAAAGCATATATTAGAACTTATCTTTGGCAAATGGCAGGGCAAAGTTACCACTTATCATTAGTCACATTGAACGTTAATGGCCTGAACTGTCCAGTTAAAAGACACTGATTGTCTGATTGGGTTAAGGAACAAAACCCATCTATTTGCTGCTTACAAGAAACGCATCTTTCCAACAAAGATCCATACAAACTGAAAGTGAAAGGCTGGAAAAAGATATACCATGCCAACAGAAATGAAAAAAGAGCGGGCGTAGCCATCTTAATATCGGACAACATAAACTTTACCACAAAAACTGTTAAGAGTGACAAAGAGGAACACTATATAATGATTAAGGGATCAATACAACAAGAAGATATAACAATTATCAATGTATATGCACCTCACTACAGGGCACCGGTTTATCTAAAAGATTTGTTAACAGACTTAAAGGGAGACTTAGACCCCAATACAATAGTACTGGGGGACTTCAATACTCCACTCTCAGAAATAGACAGATCAACAGGACAGAAGATCAATAAGGAGACAGTAGATTTAAATGACACTATAGCCCAAATGGATCTAACAGATATATACAGAACTTTCAGTCCTACAGCTAAAAGTTTACATTCTTCTCAGCAGTACATGGAACCTTCTCTAGGATTGACCACATACTAGGCCATAAAGCAAGTCTCAGCAAATTCAAAATAATTAGAATCATACCATGCAGCTTATCAGACCATAAAGGAATGAAGTTGGAAATTAGCAACTCAGGAATCCCTAGAGCATAAACAAACACATGGAGATTGAACAACATGCTCCTGAATGAACAATGGGTCACAGAAGAAATTAAAAGAGAAATCAAAAACTTTCTGGAAGTAAATGAGGATAACAGCACAACATACCAAAACTTATGGGACGCAGCAAAAGCAGTGCTAAGAGGAAAGTTTATATCAATAGGTGCCTACATCACGAAATTGGAAAGGCACCAAATAGATGAGCTTTCAATTCACCTCAAGGATCTAGAAAACCTACAGCAAACCAGACCCAAATCTAGTAGGAGAAGAGAAATAATTAAAATCAGAGAAGAAATCAACAGGATTGAATCAAGAAAAACATTCCAAAAAATCAGCCAAACGAGGAGCTGGTTTTTTGAAAAAATAAACAAAATTGACACCCCATTGGCCCAACTAACGAAAAAAAGAAGAGAAAGACCCAAATCAATAAAGTCAGAAATGAAAAAGGAAACGTACCAACAGACACCACAGAAATAAAAAGAATCATCAGAAATTACTACAAGGACTTGTATGCCAGCAAACAGGGAAACCTATCAGAAATGGATAGATTCCTGGACACATGCAACCTACCTAAATTGAACCAGGAAGACATCGAAAACCTAAACAGACCCATAACTGAGACAGAAATTGAAACAGTAATAAAGGCCCTCCCAACAAAGAAAAGTCCAGGACCAGATGGATTCACTACTGAATTCTACCAGACATTTAAAGAAGAACTGACTCCAATTCGTCTCAAACTATTCAGAACAATCGAAAAAGAGGGAGTCCTCCCAAATTCTTTCTATGAAGCCAGCATCACCTTAATTCC
Source organism: Oryctolagus cuniculus (assembly GCF_051225735.1). Taxonomy (NCBI): domain Eukaryota; kingdom Metazoa; phylum Chordata; class Mammalia; order Lagomorpha; family Leporidae; genus Oryctolagus; species Oryctolagus cuniculus. Next base: position 95,518,543 of record NC_142878.1, on the reverse strand, counting down.
TAAGCCGGAAAAAGATGCAGCATTGAAAGAGAATTACAGACCAATATCCCTGATGAACATAGATGCAAAAGTCCTCAATAAAATTCTCACCAGTAGAATGCAACAACACATCAGAAAGATCATCCACCCAGTCCAAGTGGGATTTATTCCTGGTATGCAGGGATGGTTTAATGTGTGCAAAACAATCAATGGAATACACCACATTAATAGACTGCAGAAGAAAAACCATATGATTATCTCAATAGATGCCGAGAAAGCATTTATAAAATACAACACCATTTCATGATGAAAACTCTAAGCAAACTGGGTTTGGAAGGAACATTCTTCAATACAATCAAAGCAATCTATGAAAAACCCACAGCCAACATCCTATTGAATGGGGAAAAGTTGGAAGCATTTCTACTGAGGTCTGGTACCAGACAGGGATGCCCACTCTCACCACTGCTATTCAATATAGTTCTGGAAGTTTTAGCCAGAGCTATTAGGCAAGAAAAAGAAATTAAAGGGATACAAATTGGGAAGGAAGAACTCAAACTATCCCTCTTTGCAGATGATATGATTCTTTATTTAAGGGACCCAAAGAACTCTACTAAGAGACTATTGGAACTCATAGAAGATTTTGGCAAAGTAGCAGGGTATAAAATCAATGCACAAAAATCAACAGCCTTTGTATACACAGACAATGCCATGGCTGAGGAAGAACTGCTAAGATCAATCCCAATCACAATAGCTACAAAAACAATCAAATACCTTGGAATAAACTTAACCAAGGACGTTAAAAATCTCTACGATGAAAATTACAAAACCTTAAAGAAAGAAATAGAAGAGGATACCAAGAAATGGAAAAATCTTCCATGCTCATGGATTGGAAGAATCAATATCATCAAAATGTCCATTCTCCCAAAAGCAATTTATAGATTCAATGTAATACCAATCAAGATACTGAAGACCTTCTTCACAGATCTGGAAAAAGGGTGCTGAAATTTATATGGAGGCACAGAAGACTTCGAATAGCTAAAGCAATCTTGTACAGCAAAAACAAAGCCAGAGGCATCACAATACCAGATTTCAGGACATACTACAGGGCAGTTGTAATCAAAACAGCATGGTACTGGTACAGAAACAGATGGATAGACCAATGGAACAGAATTGAAACACCAGAAATCAACCCAAACATCTACAGCCAACTTATATTTGATCAAGGATCTAAAACCAATTGCTGGAACTAGGACAGTCTATTCAATAAATGGTGCTGGGAAAATTGGATTTCCACATGCAGAAACATGAAGCAAGACCCCTACCTGTTACCTTACACAAAAATCCACTCAACATGGACTGAAGAACTAAATCTATGACCTGACACCATCAAGTTACTAGAGAACATTGGAGAAACCCTTCAAGATATTGGCACAGGCAAAGAATTTCTGGAAAAGACCCGGGAGGCACAGGCAGTCAAAACCAAAATCAACTATTGGGATTGCATCAAATTGAGAAGTTTCTGTACTGCAAAAGAAACAGTCAGGAGAGTGAAGAGACAACCGACAGAATGAGAAAAAATATTTGCAAACTATGCAACAGATAAAGGGTTCATAACCAGAATCTACAAAGAGATCAAGAAACTCCACAAAAACAAAACCAACAACCCACTTAAGAGATGGGCCAAGGACCTCAATAGACTTTTTTCAAAAGAGGAAATCCAAATGGCCAACAGGCACATGAAAAAATGTTCAAGGTCATTAGCAATCAGGGAAATGCAAATCAAAACCACAATGAGGTTTCACCTCACCCCGGTGAGAATGGCTCACATTCAGAAATCTACCAACAACAGATGCTGGCGAGGATGTGGGGAAAAAGGGACTCTAACCCACTGTTGGTGGGAATGCAAACTGGTCAAGCCACTATGGAAGTCAGTCTGGAGATTCCTCAGAAACCTGAAGATAACCCTACCGTTCGACCCAGCCATCCCACTCCTTAGAATTTACCCAAAGGAATTTAAATTGGCAAACAAAAAAGCGGTCTGCACCCTAATGTTTATTGCAGCACAATTCACAATAGCCAAGACCTGGAACCAACCTAAATGCCCATCAACGGTAGATTGGATAAAGAAAATATGGGATATGTACTCTTTAGAATACTATACCGCAGTAAGAAACAACGAAATCCAGTCATTTGCAACAAAATGGAGGAATCTAGAACACATCATGCTGAGTGAGATAAGCCAGTCCCAAAGGGACAAATACCATATGTTCACCCTGATCAGTGACAACTGACGGAACACCAAAAAGGAAACCTGTTGAAGTGAAATGGACACCATGAGAAATGGCGACTTGATCAGCATAGCCCTGACTGTTAATGAACAGCTTAATACATTATCCTTCGAAGTAGTTTCTTTTTTTGTCTGTTCTACTTAATATGACTGGTTTAATTCTGTAATTAATACACAGTTATTCTTAAGTGTTGAAATTTAACTGAAATGTGATCCCTGTTAAACATAAGAGTGGGAATAAGAGAGGGAAGAGATGTACAATTTGGGACATGCTCAAGCTGACTTGCCCCAAATGGTAGAGTTAGAAACATACCAGGGGACTCCAATTCAATCCCATCAAGGTGGCATGTACCAATGCCATCTCACTAGTCCAAGTGATCAATTTCAGTTCACAATTGATCATAATGAAAGGACTAAGAGTCAAAGGGAGCACATAAACAAGTATAGTACCTGCTAACACTAACCGATGGAATAAATAAAGGGGAGAGTGATCCAACATGGGAAGTGAGATACTCAGCAGACTCATAGAATGGCAGATGTCCTAAATAGCACTCTGGCCTCAGAATCAGCCCTAAAGGCATTCGGATCTGGCTGAAAAGCCCATGAGAGTATTTCAGGCATGGAAAGCCAAGACACTCTGGCAAAAAAAAAAAAACCTAAATGAAAGATCTCTGTGAGTGAGATCCCAGTGGAAAGAACAGGTCTTCAAAGAAGGAGGTACCTTTCTCTGAAGGGAGGAGAGAACCTCCACTTTGACTATGACCTTGTCGAAACAAGATAAGAGTCGGAGAACTCAAGGGGCTTCCATAGCCTTGGAAACTCATGACTGGTGCATAGGGAGATTATTGATGCCATAGACAGGAGTGTCAATAGGTAAAGTCAACAACAGGAGTCACTGTGCACTTACTCCAAATGTAGGATCTCTGTCCTTTATGTGCTGTACATTGAGGCTTAATGCTATAACGAGTACTGAAATAGTATATTTTTTTTTACTTTTATTTAATGAATATAAATTTCCAAAGTACATCTTATGGATTACAATGGCTTCCCCCCCCATAACGTCCCTCCCACCCGCAACCCTCCCCTTTCCCACTCCCTCTCCCCTTGCATTCACATCGATTCATTTTTGATTATTTTAATATACAGAAGATCAGCTTAGTATACATTAAGTAAGGATTTCAACAGTTTGCTCCCACACAGAAACATAAAGTGAAGAATAATAGATGGTTTTTTTTTAAATGATGATGAAATCAGATCAGACCTATTGTCGTGTTAATCCCAGCGAGAGTCAAGTTGGGAATTGATAATTTCTTTTTTTTTTTTTTTACAGAAGATCAGTTTAGTATGCATTAAGTAAAGATTTCAACAGTTTGCACCCACATAGAAACACAAAGAAAATATATTGTTTGAGTACTCGTTATAGCATTAAATCTCAATGCACAGCACATTAAGGACAGAGATCCTACATGAGGAGTAAGTGCACAGTGACTCCTGTTGTTGACTTTACCTATTAACACTCCTGTCTATGGCATCAGTAATCTCCCTATGCTCCAGTCATGAGTTTCCAAGGCTATGGAAGCCCTCTGAGTTCTCCGAATCTTATCTTGTTTCGACAAGGTCATAGTCAAAGTGGAGGTTCTCTCCTCCCTTCAGAGAAAGGTACCTCCTTCTTTCAAGACCTGTTCTTTCCACTGGGATCTCACTCACAGAGATCTTTTGCCAGAGTGTCTTGGCTTTCCATGCCTGAAATACTCTCATGGGCTTTTCAGCCAGATCCGAATGCCTTTAGGGCTGATTCTGAGGCCAGAGTGCTGTTTAGGACATCTGCCATTCTATGAGTCTGCTGAGTATCTCGCTTCCCATGTTGGATCACTCTCCCCTTTATTTATTCTATTGGTTAGTGTTAGCAGGTACTAGACTTGTTTATGTGCTCCCTTTGACTCTTAGTCCTTTCATTATGATCAATTGTGAACTGAAATTGATCACTTGGACTAGTGAGATGGCATTGGTACATGCCACCTTGATGGGATTGAATTGGAATCCCCTGGTATGTTTCTAACTCTACCATTTGGGGCAAGTCAGCTTGAGCATGTCCCAAATTGTACATCTCTTCCCTCTCTTATTCCCACTCTTATGTTTAACAGGGATCACATTTCAGTTAAATTTCAACACTTAAGAATAACTGTGTATTAATTACAGAATTAAACCAGTCATATTAAGTAGAACAGATAAAAAAAACTACTAAGAGGGATAATGTATTAAGTTGTTCATTAACAGTCAGGGCTATGCTGCTCAAGTCACCATTTCCCATAGTGTCGATTTCACTTCAACAGGTTTCCTTTTTGGTGTTCAGTCAGTTGTAATCAAAACAGCATGGTACTGGTACAGAAACAGATGGATAGACCAATGGAACAGAATTGAAGCACCAGAAATCAACCCAAACATCTACAGCCAACTTATATTTGATCAAGGATCTAAAACTAATTCCTGGAGCAAGGACAGCCTATTCAATAAATGGTGCTGGGAAAATTGGATTTCCACGTGCAGAATCATGAAGCAAGACCCCTACCTTACACCTTACACAAAAATCCACTCAACATGGATTAAAGACCTAAATCTATGACCTGACACCATCAAGTTACTAGAGAACATTGGAGAAACCCTTCAAGATATTGGCACAGGCAAAGAATTTCTGGAAAAGACCCGGGAGGCACAGGCAGTCAAAACCAAAATCAACTATTGGGATTGCATCAAATTGAGAAGTTTCTGTACTGCAAAAGAAACAGTCAGGAGAGTGAAGAGACAACCGACAGAATGGGAAAAAATATTTGCGAACTATGCAACAGATAAAGGGTTCATAACCAGAATCTACAAAGAGATCAAGAAACTCCACAAAAACAAAACCAACAACCCACTTAAGAGATGGGCCAAGGACCTCAATAGACTTTTTTCAAAAGAGGAAATCCAAATGGCCAACAGGCACATGAAAAAATGTTCAAGGTCATTAGCAATCAGGGAAATGCAAATCAAAACCACAATGAGGTTTCACCTCACCCCGGTTAGAATGGCTCACATACAGAAATCTACCAACAACAGATGCTGGTGAGGATGTGGGGAAAAAGGGACACTAACCCACTGTTGGTGGGAATGCAAACTGGTCAAGCCACTATGGAAGTCAGTCTGGAGATTCCTCAGAAACCTGAAGATAACCCTACCGTTCGACCCAGCCATCCCACTCCTTAGAATTTACCCAAAGGAATTTAAATTGGCAAACAAAAAAGCGGTCTGCACCCTAATGTTTATTGCAGCACAATTCACAATAGCCAAGACCTGGAACCAACCTAAATGCGTGTGGTTAGCAGAGTTGGGATTGGTGGAAGAGGACTATAAAGGAGGAGAGAGACAACATGCACCAGGTACATCTATCTGAAGGAACACCTGTGCAGCCCCCGAGAGAGCCGGCCGGCAGTGTGCCGCTCCCCCGCGGAAGTGGGGAAAGTGGCTAGGGGGAACCACCCTTCCATGGAGGTGGAAGGGTCGGTAGCCAACCCGGGAAGAACCAGCAGCAAACCCGGGGAGGGCCGAGCAGACAAAAGAATAGCGCAGGGTCCTGTGTCGCTCCTCCACGAAGAGGCGGAGCGACACTTCTGTCCAGAAAAAAAAAAAAAAGAAAATTAGGCAAAATAAAGTTACTTAAGCCTTTTGTTGAGTATTAGTCATATTTTATTATTTGATTATCCATGCTGTTATGATTTTATTGTCCTAATTATATTAAATAAATACACATTTGTATCAAAATTTGTAGTGTATAGCACAGTAGCCAACTCTATAATGAAAACTTGAAAATATATTATTTCATGTTGCAGTAATGGAATTGGGTATTTATTATCAGTTCTAGGTGGCACAATTGCTGGTGAATGAGTATATGAAAGTGCAGCATTAGCACTGGGAAGAAAGCACTGCAAAAGTCCTTGAATTTGTGGATACAGGTACTGTCAAAAACCTCTATGCAACATTGTTTCTGTGAACTTCATTTGAGAAAGGAAGTTCTTGCCTTGATATTATCTTTACATGTTTCTTCCACCTGTCTTTAAGTTACAGCAGTGTATATATATAAAATATATGCTAATATCACTTACTTCTTTTTTGTCAAGTCAAACTACCCCATAATTCATGTGTACTCATGCTCCTGCAAGTCTTCTGCTGTAATTGCACACTGAACAATTCACACATCACTCATGTCATGTCTGTGCCTGTTCCATTACTCTTCTCTTTCCTGTTATATTCCTTTAATACTAGACATGAATCATGAATCTCTCTCTCTCTCTCTCTCTCTCTGGTGTGCACGCATGCTCTCTTTCTCTCTCTCCCTCCTTCTCCTCCTTCCCTGCCTCCTCTTCTCATACATAAAGAAGAAAAATATTGAAAATAGGCATTTTGTGCAGTAGTTCAGATGTCACTTGGGTCACTCCACTTTCCAAATGCCTGATCTTGAGTCCCAGTTGTGCTCCTGATTCCATCTTCCTGTTAATATGCATCAGGAGAGGCAGTGACTTAAGTACTTGAGTCTGGCCACCCACGTGGTAAACTTCGATTGAGTTCCTGGTTTCTGGCTTTGGTCTAGCCAAACCTTGGCTGTAGCAGGAATTTGCAGAATGAACCAGTGATTGGGAGATCTCTATCTCTGTCTCTGATTCTCAAACTAATATATATATATATATAAACATATACATATAATTATACCTGTAAAATGAGTGAATTTTCTTGTTCTGAAACTTGAGCGTTGAAGTCCTTAACTCACTTTAATATTTTGATATTTTCATTCAAAAAATCTTAACTGAATTTATATAACAGTGGTCCCACATTGTATGTGGACATTTCATGTATTTTCGTACTATGCATTTTCATATTAATGGGTTATATAACCACAGTCCAACTTAAGCAGTATTAGAAGAGAAATATTTTAAGTGTGTTTTTATTTATTTGAATGGCAGAGTTACAGAGGTAGAGAACAAACAAAGAGACATTTCATGCACTGGTTCACTCCCCAGATGGCTGAAAGGGCAAGGGCTGAGCCAGGTCAAAGCCAATAGCCAGCCAGGGGCTGGGGCTGTGGTGCTGCAGGTTAATGCCCTGGCCTGAAGCATTGCCATCCCATATGGGCACCAGTTCAAGACCCAGCTTCTCCACTTCTGATCCAGCTCTCTGCTATAGCCTGGGAAAGCAGTGGAGGATGGCCAAGGTCCTTGGGCACCTACACCCACGTGGGAGACCAGAAGAAACTCCTGGCTCTTCACTTCAGATTGGCGCAGCTCTGGCCCTTGCAGCCAATTGGGGAGTGAACCAGCAGATGGAAGATCTCTCTCTCTCTCTCTCTCTATCTCTCTCTCCCTCTCTCCCCCTCTCTGCCTCTTTTCTCTCTGTGTGACTCTGACTTTCAAATAAATTTTAAAAATCTTCTAAAAAAAGCCAGTAGCCAGGAGCTTCTTCCTGATCTTCCATATAGAGAATGGGGCACAATTACTTTTGCTGCTTTCCCAAGCCACTAACAGGAAGCTGATTTAGAGCAGCCAAGACATAGATCAGCATCCATATGTGAGGCTGGCTTCACAGATGGTGGCTTAAGCCACTATGCTACAATGCCAGTCACAGAAGAAAGATTTTTGAGTAATAAAATTAACTGTGTTTTTGAATGAATAATGACTCATGACTTCAGTAATTTTCAGATCCCTGGAAGTTTACCAAGCTGGGCTCTGCCAGGTGGGCAGTGCATGTTTACAGATGGAACCTGGAAGCACAGTTCATTAGGCTAAGGTAAGCATCCACCTCGATTTCAAAGCCTGATGGTGATTAAAGTGTAACTAAAGTGATTAGCTGAAGCCAAGAATGACTTCCTAAATTAGATTCAGTTTGTTCGTAGACTAAATTATTTTGAAGTCCCTTACGTGTTTACTGAAGGTCTGAAGACACCCTTAGGCCTATTTTAAGTTAAGGCTGTATTTTCTTTAATCCTTGCTGTGTCATATGATAATTCCATTTTAAATTTTTATTTATTAATTTCAAAGGCAGAGAAGAGAGAAACAAACAAGTGAGAAAGAGGGAGGGATGGAAGAAGGGGGAGAGAGGGAGAGGGAGAGGGAAAGGGAGAGGTAGAGGGAGAGAAAGGGAGAGCTACCATCACATGGTTTATTTCTCAAATGGCAACAATAGCTATGACTGGGCCAGATTGCAGCCAGCACCTGGGAACTCAATTCAGGTGCCTCATCTAGGTGGCAGGGAACCAAATAACTAATCAAGCATCTGCTGCCTCTCAGGAGCTCACTAGCAGGAAGTCTGAGTTGGGAGATAGGACTATAACACAGGTGCTTCAATATGGGGTGCAGGTGTCTCAAAGCAGCACATTAACTGCTGCACAGAATTCCAGCCCCCATATGATAATTCCCTTATAAAATCTGTGAAAGCTCCCAGGTTGTTTTAAGAGTGGTTGCACTGTTTTATGTTCCCAGCACCAAATCTGAGGCTTCCACTTTCTCCATATCCCTGATAACACTTGCTTTTAACTGTTGAGTTAGTAGCCATTGTTCAGTGGGTGAGTGGTTCATTTTTGGAATTTTTATTTACTAGTCTCAAATAGCCAGTGCTGTTAGGATACTTGACACAGTTGTTGAAAATGTGTGTATTATTTGGCCATATGTCAATTCAAATTCTTACTGTTTTCAAATGTCCTGAGTTTTAAATTTTTGGTAGAGTTCATTATTTAATTGGAGTCTCTTAAAAATTTCTCGAGATTCATTTTAATTTTGCTGCTATCTTGAATGCTTTCATCTTCTTTTTTCAAATAGATTTATTTATGTATTTGAAAGGTAGAATGACAGGAGAGAGAGAGAGAGAGAGAGAGAGAGAGAGAGAATGTCTTTCAGCTACTAATTTATGACCTAATTACTCACAACACCTTGTGTTGTGCCATGCCAGAGCCCTGGAGTTGTAGCTCCATACATATCTGTCATGGAACCCACTACTTGGGCCATCATCTGCTGCCTTCCAGCAGATTTCTCTTTTGATTTCTTCTATGACCCGGTGTTCATTCATGTTGTTGTTCAGTCTCTATGCGTTTGCATATGCTCTGGGGATTCCTGAGTTGCTAATTTCCAGCTTCATTCCACTGTGGTCTGATAAGCTGCATCATATGATTCTAATTCTTTTGAATTTGCTGAGACTTCCTTTATGGCCTAGTATGTGGTAAATCCTAGAGAAGGTTCCATGTACTGCTGAGAAGAATGTAAATTCTTCAAGTGTAGCATTAAAAGTTTTGCAGATGCATTGGACTACATTGTTGATTAAATCTGCTGTTTCCTTGTTGATCTTTTGTCCAGTTGATCTATTTCTGAAAGTGGAATATTGAAGTCCTCCAATACTATTATATTGGAGTCTAAGTCCTCCTTTAAATCCCTTAACCTATCTTTTAAGTAAACCGGTGTCCTGTATCTAGGTGCATGTACATTTATAACAGTTACATCTTCCTGTGGAATTGATCCCTTAATCATTATATAGTGCCCCTCTTTGTCTCTCTTAACAGTTTTTGTGTTAAAGTTGTTTTTATCTGATATTAAGATGGCTACGCCCGCTCTTTTTTCATTTCTGTTGGCATGGAATGTCTTTTTTCAACTTTTCACTTTCAGGCTGTATGCATCTTTGTTGGAAAGATGTGTTTCTTGTAAGCAGCAAAATGATGGGTTTTGTTCCTTAATCCAGTCTGTGCCTTTTAACTGGAGAGTTGAGGCCATTAACGTTCAATGTGACTATTGATAAGTAGTACCTTTGCCCTGCCATTTTCCCAAAGATATTGATATTTCTAATATATGCTTTGAACTTCCAGTGATCTTTTGCTGTGAGGTTTCCTTCCTTTACCTTCTTTCGTAATGATGACCGTGTTTCTGTGTTTCGGTGTGTAAAACATCTTTAAGCATCTTTTGCAGGGCTGCGCGAGTGGCAACAAATTCAATTTCTGTTTGCTGTGAAAGGTCTTTATTTCACCTTCATTCACAAATGAGAGCTTTGCAGGATATAATATTCTGGGCTGGTAATTTTTCTCTCTTAGCACCTGTGCTATGTCTCGCCATTCCCTCCTAGCCTGTAGTGTTTCTGATGAGAAGTCTGCTGTGAATCTAATCGGAGATCCTCTGAGAGTAATCTGACGTTTCTCTCTTGCACATTTTAGAATCTTTCTTTATGTTTCACTGGGGTGAGTTTGAAAATAACATATTGTGGTGAGAATCTCTTTTGGTCATGTTTACTAGGAGTTCTATGAGCTTCCTGTACTAGGATGTCTCTCTCTGTCCTTCTTCAAACCCAGGAAGTTCTCTGCAAGTATCTCACTAAAAAGGCCTTCTAATCCTTTCTCTCTCTCCATGCCTTTAGGAACTCCTAGACCCCGGATGTTGGGTTTTTTAATAGTATCCTGTAGATTCCCAAGAATATTTTTTAAATTTCTAATTTCCTCTTCTGTTCTTTGGATTGACTGTAAACTTTCCTGTGCTCTGTCTTCTAAGTCCGATATTCTCTCTTTTGCTTCACTGATTCTGTTTTTAAGGCTCTCTAATGTGTTTGTCATTTGATCTATTGAGTTCTTCATTTCATTATGATTTCTCTTCAATATCACAATTCCATGTTCTACTAGATTCTTCATTTCATTTTGATTGCTCCTTAAGGCTTCATTTTCATGAGAGAGATTTTCTATCCTGTCCAGTAAGGATTTATGTAGTTCAAGAATTTGTTTTTGAGAACTTCTAAATATTCTTATCATAAATTTTTTGAAATCCTATCTTGCATTTCTTCTGTCTCATCATCTTCATAACCTTGAATTGGAGTATCATGTTCATTTGGGGGTGTCATAATATCTTCCTTGTTCTTGTTTCCTCAGTTTCTCCGTTGTTGCTTGGCATTGTGGAGATATTCTTTGGTTTCTTCTTTTTTTTTTCCTCGCTGTGGTGCCTTTCCTCGTTATACTATGACTCTAGATTAAGTGGACTGTCTGCTTTTGGTGGATCTTTAAGAGGCTGTGATGGGTGCGGCCAGAAAGTTCTGTTCAGTTCTTCAGAGTAAAGTGTGTGTCAAAGGTGACACACCCAGGTTTGGCATGGTAAATCTCTCTCTCTCACTCTCCCTCTTTTTATTCAGAAGGGAAGTAATTCTGTAGAGCTGAGCTATTCTCCTTGAAGGCAATTAGTGTCTGAGTGCTGGCCCCTGTGGGTGTAATATTCATCTGTTCTGCCCCAAGGATCACACAAAGGATCTATGCAGTCTTTGGTGTAAGCTCAGATTCCCCTGCAATCTCCCACCGGGTTGCCAATGTTACTGAGTTTTTGGCGTCTCCCACCGAGTACTCATGTCTCATGTGCTCTGTGAGTTCTCTCATATGCCCTCAGTTTTTTTTTTTTTTCACAGCCTCACTTCATAAGTGCCACACATTCACTACATCTTAACCTCCTGTTAGTTCTTCCCCCAGAGTCAGGTTTTTCCACTTAGCTGAGGGTGGATGCAGCCCTAAGGTGACGCACCTGTTACGTATGTCCAAAATGGTGCCTGCTCTTTGCCTTGCTCGCCTTTATAAGGTGAGTGGAGAGATAGAATCGTGAGTGACTGAGATTTTCTTAACAGGAAATATTTATATTTTTGTTTCCCACATTATATTTTGGATTTTTCTTTAGTTTTTTTCTGATATTAATTTGCTTTGAGGCTGTTTGAGGAATTCATGAATCTGGATATCTGGTCTTATTCAAATTCATTTTTCCTCATTTTACAATTGGATTCCCTATTTTGTTCATTATTGTGGCTCTCACTATATCTGGTATCCTTTGACTCTGTGTTATTCCCATCATGGATTCTCATTTTTAAAGGTATTTCTTTGTTTTTATTTCTCAACAACAACACATTTGATATAGCACTACTTAACAAAGAAAAACAACTCACATCTGATATTTTTTCTGTGAACAAAAAATAAAACATCTTCTGATACATGTATTTGAAAAGTAAATTTTAAGTCTTTCTTGTAGAGAAGGAATTCTCCATTATTGAAAGTGTTTTTGCCTCTGGTTTTCTATTTAAATTAATCAGGGATGCTAGAGAAACTTTTCATTGGTGGGTTTTGGCTGGCACAAACTTGCAAAACTGGTTTGTTGCTACTGACTGAGCTTTCCTGAACAATAAACATTTTATTTTTTATTTTTGTTGGGTATATTTTTGGATTTCTTTTTAAGTTTTGCCTGATTCATAATTGGATTTGAGCCTAATTGATTAATTCATGAATCTGAATATCTGATCTTTTTAAAATTCATTTTTCTCTTTTCACAATTTGGATACCTCAGTTAATTTATTTTTGTGGCTCTTCCTATATTTGGTATCCTTTTGGCTATGTGCCACTCCCCTCATGAATTCTTATTTTTCAAAGATATTTATTTGTTTTTCTTTCATCAACAACATCACATTGTTGTGTCCAGATCATTGGATTCCCCAAACGCCACCAAAGACTCGAACACGCCGAAATGCAAGAGCAAGTTTTATTTCAGAAGTACAAGCTGTGGCAGGGACCCCGTCTAACCAGCCGCACAGCGGAGGGTAGAGGAAGGCCCCAAGCTGTGCTGGGGAGCCTCTTTTAAAGCAGGGTTATGTCATCAAGGGGTGCAGGGGAACAGTGGATTGGCTAGGGTCACCTCTGGTATTTCCTGTTCGAATGTGGTTGTTTCTGATTGATTCAGACCCAGGGAGTTTCCTTATATGGTGAAGGCTAAGGAGCTGTTCTGTTGTAAGTTTCGGTTTCCCCTGAGTGACGCTGCTTTTACGGGGAGTCAGGCCTACCTCCCCAAATGGAGGCAGTTTTTCAAAATGTAGTTACTCCCGCCCTTCAATGTTTGACATAGTTTAAACTAAGATAGAAAAAAGCACCTCACATCTGAGATTTTTTTTCTCTGAAGAATGCAGAGAACACCTATACTTCTGGTACATATATTTAAGAAAAGTAACATTTAAGCCTTTTTTATAGAGAAGGAATTCACCATTATTGAATATGGTGTGCCTCTGGTTTTCATAATAAATTAATCAGAAAATCTCTAGCAACTTTTCATTGGCCAGTTTTGTGGTACAAACTGGAGAAAACCAATTCTGTTGCTACTGACCATGCTTCAGTGAGCAGGACACATATTATTTTTTTGTTTCGGTTTGGTATATTTTATTTTACTTTTTTAAGTTTTGCCTAATTCTTAATATTGAGCCTGATCAAGCAATTCATGAATCTGGAAATCTGATCTTTTTTAAATTCATTTTCCTCTTCTCAACATTTGGATTCCACTGTTTGTTTACTTTCGTGACTCTTCCACTTTCTGGTATCCTTTTTGCTGTGTGCTACCTTCCTCATCAATTCCCCATTTTAAAATTCTTTGTTTTTTCTTCATCATCAACAATACATTTGATAGTATAAACTAAGAGAGAAGAAAGCAACCCACATCTGATATGTTTTTCTTTGAAAAAATACAGAGGAGACCTATACTTTTGATACATATACATGGGACAAGGAAAATTTAAGCCTTTTCTGTAGAAACATAGTTTTATCTCTAGTTTTGGTTTTAAATTTATCAAGAATTCTACAGCAACTATTCATTGGACAATTTTGGTGGTACATTCTGGAAAAAAAAATAGTTCTGTAGCTACTGACAAGTCTTCCATGACCAGGAAATATTTTATTTTTGTATATATATTTTGGATTTTTTTCTAAGTTTTCTCTGTTACATACTTAGCTTTAAACTTGATTGAGGAATTCCTGAATCTGGATATCTGGTCTTTATTTTTAATTCTTTTTCCCTCATGTCACAATTTCAGTTCCTCAGTTTCTTAATTTGTGTTGCTCTTGCTCTATTTTATATCCTTTTTGCTATGGGCTACTCTTCACACTGATTCCACTTTCTAAAGTTACTTACTTCATTTTCTTTCATCAACAACAACATATTTGACATAATATAAACTACTGTAGAAAAAAAGCAACCTGTGTCTGATATTTTTTATTTGAAAAAATACAGAGAAGACCTACAGTTCTGATACATGTATTTGGGAAAAGGAAAATTTAAACCTTTTCTGTAGAGAAGGAACTCACCATTATTGAAAGTGGTTTCACCTCTGGTTTTCTGTAAAAATTAATCAGAAATGCTTGAGCAACTTTTCATTATCCAATTTTGGCTGTTACACACTGAAAACATCTGTTTTTGTTGCTACTGATCAAGCTTCCTGACCAGGAATAATGTTTTTTTATTTGTGTTTGGTATATTTTATTTTGGATTTTTTTTTACATTTTGTCTGATACTAACTTGGCTTTGTGCCTGATGAAAGAATCCATGAATCTGGATGTCAAGTTTATTTTTTAATTATTTTTTTCACCTGTCAAAATTTGGATTCTACAATTTGTTTTGTGACTCTTCCTTTATCTGGTATTCTTTCGTCTATGCACTACTTCTCTCATTGAGTCCCCTTTTTAAACTTATTTATTCAAGACTATAATTTCAGGAATCATTTCTATAGTTCCCTTAATTTTTCATTTTTCTTTCATACACAACAGCACATTTGACATATTATAAACTAAAATAGAAAGAATCAACCTGCATCTGATAGTTTCTCCTTGAAACATACAGATAAGACTTACAATTTTGATGCATGTATTTGAGAAAAACAATTTAAGCCTCTTCTGTAGAGAAGGAACACACCATTATTGAAAATGGTTTTTACCTCTGATTTTTCTTTAAAAATTAATCAGGAATGCTAGAACAACTTTTCATTTTCCAGTTTTGGCTGTTACAAACTGAAAAAAAAAAAGTTTTGTTGATTCTAACCAAGCTTACTTGACCAGGGAACATTTCGTTTGTTTGTTTGGTATACTTTATTTTACAGATTTTTTTTAAGTTTTCTATGTTACTTACTGTGCTTTGAACCAGATCGAGGAATTCATAAATCTAGATATCAGGTCTTTGTTTTTAATTCTTTTCCTCTCATGTCACAATTTTGATTCCTCAGTTTGTTTTGGTGGCCCCTTGCTATATTTGGTATCCTTTTGGGTATGTGCTGCTCCCTCATCAATTCCCCGTTTTAAAGTTATTTGCTTGTTTGTCTCTCATCAACAACGTATTTGACATATTTGAAATAGTATATAGTAAGATAGAAAAAAAGCAACATACATCTGATTTTTTTTTCTTTGAAAAATACAGAAGAGGTTTACACTTCTGATACATGTACTTGGGACAAGGATAATGTAAGCCTTTTTGTAGAGTAGAATTAACCATTTTTGAAACTGGTATTCCTAGTATTTTCATTTTGAATTAATAAGGAATTCTAGAGAAATTTTTCACTGTCCAGTTTTGGCAGGTAAAACCTGAGATAAAACAGTTCCTTTGCTACTGACTGAGTTTCCTTGACCACAAAACATTTTATTTTTTAATTTTACTTGGCATTTTTTTTTTGATTTTCTAAAAAGTTTTCTCTGTTACTTATTGCATTTGAAGCTTTTGGAGGAATTCATTAATCTGGATATCTGGTCTTTGTTATTAATTTTTGTTCCTCATGTCGCGTTTTAGATTCCTCTGTTTATTTTTAATGGCTCTCCCTCTATCTGCTATCCTTTTGCCTATAGGCTATCCCCTCATTGATTCCCACTTTTTAAAGTTGTTTACCTGTTTTTCCTCCTCAACAACAACACATTTTACATAGTATAAACTAAGATTGAAAAAGGTACTCTGTGTCTGAGATTTTTTTCTCTGTAAAATACAGGGTACACCTACCCTTTTGATGCATGTACTTGGGACAAGGAAAATTTAACCCTTTTCTGTAGAGAAAAAAGTCACCATTACTAAAATTGGCTTTGCCTCTGGTTTTTGTTTCAAATTAGGAATTCTAAAGCAAACTTTCATAGGCCAGTGTTGGCTGGTATGATCTGGAAACTAACCAGTTCTGTTGCTAATGACTGAGTTTCCCCCATCTGGAAACAACTTTTTTTTAATTTTTGTTTGGTATATTTTAGTTGTTTTTTTTTTTCCTTCCACTTTTCTCTGTTACCTACTTGGCTTTGAATATGATCAAGGAATTTAGGATTCTGGATATCCTGTCTTTGTTTTTAATTCATTTTTTCTCATGTCACAATTTAGATTCCTTAGTTTGTTTATTTGTCTGGTTCTCACTATATCTGGTATTCTTTTGGCTATTGGGCTATTCCCCTCATTGATTCCTGTTTCTTAAAGCTATTCATTTGCTTCTTTTTCATCAACAACACATTTGCCGTAGTATAAACTAAGACAGAAAAAAAAATCCCACATCTGAGATATTTTTCTCTGTAAAATGCAGAGAACACCTAAACTCCCGATACATGTATTTGGGACAAAGAAATATTAAGCCATTTCTGTAGAGAAGAAATACACCATTATTGAACCCAGTTTTAACTCGTTTTTATTTTAAATTAATCATGAATTCCAGAACAACTTTTCATGGGCCGGTTTTTGGTGGTAAAATCTGGAAAAAAATAATACTGTTGCTAATGACTGAGCTTTCATGGCCCGGAAACATTTTATATTTTTTAAACTTTTATTTAATGAATATAAATTTCCAAAGTACGGCTTTTGGATTACAATGGCTTCCCCCCCATAACGTCCCTCCCACCCGCAATCCTCCCCTTTCCCATTCCCTCTCCCCTTCCATTCACATGAGGATTCATTTTCAATTCTCTTTATATACAGAAGATCAGTTTAGCATACATTAAGTAAAGATTTCAACAGTTTGCACCCCCATAGAAACACAAAGTGAAATATACTGTTTGAGTACTCGTTATAGCATTAAGCCTCAATGTACAGCACATTAAGGACAGAGATCCTACATGAGGAGTAAGTGCACAGTGACTCCTGTTGTTGACTTTACAAATTGACACTCCTGTTTATGGCATCAGTAATCTCCCTATGCACCAGTCATGAGTTTCCAAGGCTATGGAAGCCCCTTGAGTTCTCCGACCCTTATCTTGCTTAGAAAAGGTCATAGTCAAAGTGGAGGTTCTCTCCTCCCTTCAGAGAAAGGTACCTCCTTCTTTGAAGACCTGTTCTTTCCACTGGGATCTCACTCACAGAGATCTTTCATTTAGTTTTTTTTTTTTTTTTTTTTTTTGCCAGAGTGTCTTGGCTTTCCATGCCTGAAATACTTTCATGGGCTTTTCAGCCAGATCGGAACATTTTATATTTTAAATTTAGTTTGGTATATTTTATTTTGTACTTATTTTAAATTTCCACTGTTACTTGCTTGGTTTTGTGACTTATAGAGGAATTCATGAACTGTATATCTGGTCTTTGTTTTTAGTTAATTTTTTCTCATGTGACAATTTAGATTCTTCAATTTCTCCATTTTTGTGGCACTCGTTCTATGTGGTATCCTTTTGGCTACGAGCTACTCCCCTTATTGATTCCCCTTTTTAAAATTTATTTACTTGCTTTTCTTTCATCAATAACAGATTTGACATAGTATAACCAATATAGAATAAAGCAAAACACATCAGATTTTTTTTTTTTTTGAAAAATACAGAGAAGACCTACACTTCTGATACAAATAGTTGGGACTAGAAAAATTTAAGCCTTTTCTGTAGAGAAGGAATTGACCATTATTGAAACTGGTTTTGCCTCTGGTGTTCATTATATATTAATCTGGAATGCTACACCAACTTTTCATTGGCCAGATTTGGCTGGTAAAGACTGGAAAAAAAAAAGAGATTTGTGCTACTCACTGATCTTTCTGACCAGGAAACGTTTTATTTTTTTATATGTATTTTTTATTTTTGATTCTTTTGTTTTCTGTTACTTACTTGGCTTTGAACCTTTTTGGGGAATTAATGAATCTGGATATCTAGTTTTTGCTTTTAATTCATTTCCCTCATGTAATAATTTAGATTGTTCATTTGTTTATTTTTGTGGCCCTCGCTCTATCTGGTATCCTTTTGACATGCACTATTCCCCTCATTGCTTTCCATTTCTTAAAGTTATTTACTTGTTTTTGTTTCGTCAACAACACCACATTTGATGTAGTATAAACTAAGATAGAAAAAAGTAACCCAGGCCTGAGTTTTTTTTATCTGTAACATAGAGAGAACACCTACAGTTCTGATACATGTATTTGGGACAAGGTAAATTTAAAGCTTTTTGTAGAAATAGAATTCACCTTTATGAAACTGGTTTTTGCCTCTGGTTTTCATTATAAATTAATCAGGAATGCTATAGTAACTTATTGACCAGCTTTGACTGGTACAAACTGGAAAAAAACAGTTCTGTTGCTACTGACCTAGCTTCCATGACCAGGAAACATTTTATTTTTTAAATTTTTGTTTGGTATATTTTATTTTGGAATATTTCTTATGTTTGCTCTGATACTTGGCTTAGTGCCTGATGGAAGAATTCTTGAATCTGGATATCTGTTCTTTGTTTTTAATTCATTTTTCCTCATGTCACAGTATAGATTGCTCAGTTTATTTATTTTTGTGGCTCTTGCTCTATCTGGCTTCTTTTTGGCTATGCACTACTTCCCTCATCGATACCCATTTTTTAAATCATTTATTTGTTTTCCTTTCATTCACAACAAGCCTTTTGACATAGTATGAATTAAGATAGAAAACAGTGCCACACATCAGAGATTGTTTTCTCTGTAAAATACAGAGCACACCTATGCTTCTGATACATTTATTTGGGAAAACAAAATTTAATCTTTTTCTGTAGAGAAGGAATTCACCATTAATGGAACTGGTTTTCCCTTTGGTTTTCATTTCAAATTAATCAGGAATGCCAGAGCAACTTTTCATTGGCTGGTTTTTCACAAATACATATATTACAAGAGTAGGTGTTCTCTGTATATTTCTGAGCTTAAAAATATCAATTTTTTTGTATTTTATTATGTCAAATGTGTTGTTATTGACAGAATAAACAAATAAACAAACTCAAAAAACAGGAACCCGTGAAGGGAACAGCCTATAGCCAAAGGATAAAGCAGCTGCAAGAAAGAAAATGGTAAAATGAAACTAAGCTTTCAAAACATGAAATTCCTGAGCCAGATTTTAAAAATGCCATATAAACAATTGCATGAATTCCACATTCTGGTGTGAAGCCCAATAAATAATGGACTAAAATAAAAACAACCAAAATCATATGCATACCATTAAAATAAATAAAAAGAAACTGACCTGATCTGTATTCATGCTTAGTAACATCAAAACTTCATTTTTTTGTGGTTTGTACCACCCAATCACAACGAATGAAAAGTTGATCTAGCAATCATGGTGTTTTTAAAAGTAAAACCAGAAGCAAGCACATTTTCAGTAACCATAACATCCCTCTGTTTTGTAAAGGGCTTAAATTTAACTTTTCACAAATGCCTATATCAGAAATGTAGGCCTTCTCTGTATATTTGTGAGCATAAAGTCTCCAACATTTTTTGTATCTTAAGGCATTCTAGGTCAAATGTGCTGTTATTATTGACAAAATAAATAATAAATAATAAATAATTTATTTAAAAATAGGAACCCAAGAGAATAGCTAGAGCCAAAGGATAATGGGGCATCCTGGGAGCCAAAATGATAAAAAAAAAAACCTAAGATTCCAAAAAGTGAAATGCCTGAGCCATTGCCAAAAACAAAAAGACCATATATCCAATTACATTAATTTCCCATTATGGTACAAAGCCAAAAATAACAGACTAAAATATTAAAAGAGCCAAAATAAAATTTACCACATGAAAAAAAAGACTGTGGCTTGAACTGTAATTGCTGTTAGTAGCAAAAGACTGGAGTTTTTCAGTTTATACCACCTACAACTGGTCAATGAAAATTTTCTGAAGAATCCCTAAATTTTTTAAAAGAAAAACTCATTTTCAAGGACCATAAAATCCTTCCATTCTTCAAAAGGCTTAAAATTAACATTTCCCTGAACATACATTGTAAGTGTAGATGTTCTCTGTATTTTTCTAAGAATATAATTTCACTTGTAGTGTGTTTTTCGTATTTAGAGCATTTTATGTCACATGTGTTGTAGTTGATGGCAAAAATAAATAAATATATTTAAAATCAGAAATTCATGAGTGGAACAGCTCATAGTGAAATATAAGGGAGTTGCTGGGAAGCTGAAACAAAACAAAACAAAACTAATAATCCAAAAGGTGAGGTGCCTGAGCAATGGGGTTAAAAACAAAAAAGAGCATATATCCAATTACATTAATTCCACATTATGGCACAAATCCAAAAAATAACAGACTAAAATATTAAAAGAGCCAAAATAAAATTTATCACACTAAAATACACTGTCAGGGCCAGTGCTGTGGCACAGTGGATAAAGCTGCTGCCTGCAGTGCCGGCACTCCATATGGGCACCGGATCGAGTCCCGGCTACTCTACTTCTGATTCAGCTCTCTCTTGCTCTCTCTCTCTCTTTCTACCTCTCCTTCTCTCTCTGTATAACTCTGACTTTCAAATAAATAACTAAATCTTTAAAAAAAAAAAAAGATGGTGGCCTGATCTTTAATTTGGTTAGTAGCAACAGAACTGGATTTTTCCTGTTTGTACCACACAAAACCAGTTAATGAAATGTTGCTTTTACATTCCTGATGTTTTTAAAAGGGAAACCATAGCCAAACTTTTTTTTTTTTGACAGGCAAAGTGGACAGTGAGAGAGAGAGAGACGGAGAGAAAGGTCTTCCTTTGCCGTTGGTGTCGCTCCCCGTCTTCATGGGGGAACGACACTAAACCCTGCCTAGGCTTCATATCCGAGTCACGGCACCATTATGTCGCTCCCCGTCTTCGTGGAGGAACGACACAGGACCCTGTGCTGTTCTTTCGTCTGCTCAGCCCTCCCCGGGTTTGCTGCTGGTTCTTCCCGGGTTGGCTACTATCCCTTCCACCTCCGTGGAAGGGCAGTTCCCCCTGGCCACATTCCCCACTTCCGCAGGGGAGCGGCACACCGCCGGCCGGCTCTCTCGGGGGCTGCACAGGTTCCCTTAGATGTTCCCCTTAGATGTTCCTGGTGCATGCCGTCTCTCTCCTCCTTTATAGTCCTCCTCCGCCAATCCCAACTCGGCTGCCCACACGCCGAGTACGCTGCTCTCCACCAATCAGTAGCAAGTCCTACAGTTTATTGGTTGAACTGGAGGCAGCTGTGTAGAAGCCTCTTTCTTCTCTCCCAGCGCCATATTGTGGGAGAGCAGATGCATAGAATAAGTCTTAATTCCAGTAACAGTATAGTCCGAGTTGCTCCCCACAGTTGGTTCATCCCCCAATGGCTGCTGCGGCCGGCGCACTGCGCTGATCCGAAGGCAGGAGCCAGATGCTTCTCCTGGTCTCCCATGGAGTGCAGGGCCCAAGCACTTGGACCATCCTCCACTGCACTCCCGGGTCACAGCAGAGAGCTGGCCTGGAAGAGGGGCAACCGGGATAGGGACAGAATCCGGTGCCCCAACCGGGACTAGAACTCGGTGTGCCGGCGCCGCAAGGCGGAGGATTAGCCTATTGAGCCGTGGCGCCAGCCCAAACTCATTTTCAATAACAGTAAATTCCTTCAGTTCTTCAAAAGGCTTAAATTTAAATTTTCACATGAACATAAATCAGAAGTGTAGGTGTTCTCTGTATTTTTCTAAGAGTAAAATATTAGATGTGTGGTGTTTTATGAATCTTAAGCTATACAATCCCAAATATGTGGTTGATGACAGAATACATAAATAAAGAAATTTAGAAATCAGTAACCAAAGAGAGTATCAGCCCATCACCAAAGTATAAGGAAGTTGCTAGGAAACCAAAACAATGAACCAAAACTAGGAATTCAAAAGGTGAAATGCCTGAGTCATGATTAAAAAAAAAAAAGACTGACTCCAATTGCATGAATCCCACTATCTGGCATAAAGCTGAAAACTAACAGCTAAAAATTTTAAAAAAGAATCCAAAATACAATGATACAATGTATTATTGAAAAAAAGTCAGAAAAAGACAGAAACTGTGACCTGGTCTGCTAATCAAGTATAGTAGTAAAGAAACTGATTTTATCTGGTGTGCCACCCAAAGCTGGCCAATGAAAAGCTGCTCTAGCATTCCTGATTTTTGAAAAGGAAAACTGAAGGCAAAGTCATTGCTAAAATTTAATAAAAAAATCCAAAATAAAGTGTACTACAGGAAAATAAGAAGAAGAAAAAAGAAACTGGCCTGGTATGTTAATCATGTTTAGTAGTAAATTAACTATTTTTATTGAGTTTAAACCATTTGAAACCAGCCACTGAAAAATTCCTCTGGCATTCTTTATTTTTTAAAAAGGAAAATAACAGCAACTAGTTTTCAGTAACCATAAATTCCTTATGTTCTGAAAAATGCTTAGATTTAACTTTTGGCCAGTGCCACGGCTCACTTGGCTAATCCTCCACCTGCGGCACTGGCACCCCAGGTTCTAGTCCCGGTTGGGGCACCAGATTCTGTCCTGGTTGCTCCTCTTCCAGTCCAGCTCTCTGCCGTGGCCCAGGAAGGCAATGGAGGATGGCCCAATCCTTTGGCCCCACACCCACATGGGAGACCAAGAGGAAGCACCTGGTTCCTGGCTTCAGATTGGTGCAGTGTGCCAGCCGTATTGGCCACTTGGGGGGTGAACCAATGGAAGGAAGACCTCTCTCTCTCGTCTAAAAAAAAAATTTTAACTTTTACGCAAATACTATAGTTGTTCTCTGTATTTTTCTAAGAATAAATCTCAGATGAGTGGTGTTTGTTTTTGTTTTTGAATCCTAAGCTATAATATGTCAAATATGTTGCTGCTGATGACAGAATAAATAAATAAGTAAATTTAGAAAACAAGAACTAATGAGGTGAACAACATATAGCCAAAGGATAAGGGAGTTGCTAGGAAGCAAAATAACATTAAAAAATGATCCCAAAGTGTGAAATGCATGAGCCAGGAAAAAAATACTATATGTCAAATTACATTAATTCTACCACAGGTGCAGACTCAGAAAATAAAAGATTAAAACTTTTAAAAAATTCAAAATAAAATGTACTACAGGAAAATAATACAAAAATAAAGGAAGGGAACTGTGGCCTGTTCTGTTAACCATGGTTAATAGCAACAGAAGCAGTTTTACCCAGTTTGTTGCACCAAAATGCAATTTTAATAATGATGAAATAAATAAATTTATTAAAAAAACATGAACCCATGAGGACAATAGACAGCCCATAAAATGATAAGAGAGGCACTAGGAAGCCAAAATAACTAAAAAAATAAATAAATAAATAAATAAAATAAAATAAAATAAAATAAAATAAACAAGGAATCTAAAAGCTGAAATGCTTGAGATATGATAAAAAAAATATACAATTACATGAATCACACCATCTGGCAGGAAGCCAGATAATAACAGACTGAAATTTTTTTAAAAATCCAAATAAAATTTACTATAGGAAATAAAATGAAAGAAACTCTGGCCTGGGCTGTCAATCATTGTTAGTAGCAACAGAACTGATTTTATGCAGATTGTACCACCCAAAACTGGCTAAGGAAAAGTTGCTCTATCATTCCTGATATTTTTTAAAATCAAAAAGAGAGGCAAACTCATTTTTAATAAATTTAAAATCCTTCTGTTATGCAAAAGGCTTAAATTTAACTTTCACAGATATATATACCAGAATTGTAGGTGTTCTCTGTGTATTTGAGGAAAAAAAATCTCAGATGTAGGGTGGCTTTTGTATTTAAGGTATGTTATGTCACATGTGTTGTTGTTGATGATAGATTAAATAAATTAATAAGTTGTAAAACAGCAACACATGAGAGGAACACCCCACAGCCATAGGCTAAGGGGGCTGATAGGAAGTCAAAGAATAAAATAAAACTAGGAAAACAAAAGGTTAAATGCTTGAGCCATGATAAGAAAAAAAGACCATATATCCAATTATATGATTCCACCTTCTGGCATGAATCTAAATAAATGACAGACCAAAATTTAAAAAGCAGCCACAATAGAATATACCACATGAAAATAAAAAAAAAAAGAATTGTGGCCTGATATATAATTGAAGTTAGTAGCAACAGAACTGGATTTTTCCAGCTTGTACTACCCAAAACTGACCAATGAAAAGTTGTTCTACCATTTCTGACTTTTTAAAAGGAAAACAAGAAGCAAACTCATTTTCAGTGATCTTCTGTTTTTCAAAAGGCTTAAATTTGACTTTACCCAGATATATATATCAGAAGTGTGGGTGTTCTCTGTACTTTTCTGAGAGTAAAAACTCAGTTGTAGGGTTTTTTTTTAATATAAGTTATAATATGCCCCATATTTTGCTGGTGGTGAAAGATTAAATAAATAAATAAATAAATTTAGATACAGGAACCCATGAGGTGAACAGCCAAAAGCCAAATGATAAGGGACCCATCAGGAAGACAAAACAATAAAAAAAAGCCAAGGAATATAACAGGTGAAATGCTTAAGCCATGATAAAAAATAAATATCCAGGGGTCAGTGCTGTGGTATAGCTGGTAAAGCTGCCATCTGCAGTGCCAGTATCCCATATGGGTGCCAGTTAAAGTCCATAGGCTCCACTTCTGATCCAGCTCTCTGCTGTGGCCTGGGAGAGCAGTAGAATGTGGCCCAACATAGGAGACCCAGAAGAAACACCTGGCTCCTGGCTTCAGATTGGCACAGCTCCAGCCATTGCAGCCAAATGGGCAGTGAACCAGCGGATGGAAGACCTCTTTTTTTTTTCTCTCTGTGCCTCTCCTTTTCTCTCTAACTCTAACTTTCAAATAAATAAATCTTAAAAATATATGTATATCCAATTACATGCATTTCATCATCCAGAGCGAAGACAAAAGTCAACAGATTGAAATTTTTAAAAATCCAAAATAAAATGCACTACATTAAAATTTAAAAAAATAAAGAAGCAAAGAAACTGGCACTCGGGCTCCTATCTAGCCCACAGCTTTAACAGTAGCAGGCGCACAAATTTTAGGATTAAAATTAGTTCAAAGAGAAAATGGGGGAATGAAGGGAGTGGCCAAGAGCCGCCAAGAGCCGCCCTAAAGGTGGCCTTGATAAGATAGAAAAACAGGAACTTCAACCCAGTACTTTTCCACTGACTATACTTTCTCCTCCTCAAGGACCCCCTCCCCTTGTCCAAGCTTAACAAAGAAACCGCAAGGCACGTAGGGCACGTAGCCACCCGTTTCTCCTCCTCAACGACCCCCTCCCCTTGTAGTTGCCCAATGAACTCACGCCACCCTATGGTATGTTAATTTTGTGGTTTTGCCCCTTAAAATCTGTGTGAGATAAGTGCTCGGGGCTCCTCTCTTTCTTGCGGCTTGCGGCAGCCAGCAGAGGGCCCATTTGCACAAATGAAATAAAACTGCCTCTTGCTTTTTGAAAAAAAAAAAAAAAAAAGAAACAGGCCTGGTCTATTAGCTGTGGTTAGTAGCAACAAAACCTGTTTTATCCATTTTGTACCACCCAAAACCAACCAATGAAAAATTGCTCTAGCATTCCTGAATTTATTATTATTATTATTATTATTATTATTATTATTATTTGACAGGCAGAGTGGACAGTGAGAGAGAGAGACAGAGAGAAAGGTCTTCCTTTTGCCGTTGGTTCACCCTCCAATGGCCGCCGGGGCTGGCACGCTGTGGCCGGTGCACCGCGCTGATCTGATGGCAGGAGTCAGGTGCTTCTCCTGGTCTCCCATGGGGTGCAGGGCCCAAGCACTTGGGCCATCCTCCACTGTACTCCCGGGCCACAGCAGAGAGCTGGCCTGGAAGAGGGGCAACTGGGACAGAATCCAGCGCCCCGACCAGGACTAGAACCCGGTGTGCTGGTGCTGCAAGGCAGAGGATTAGCCTAGTGAGCCATGGCGCCGGCCCCTGATTTATTTTAAGATTTTATTTATTTGTTTGAGAGGTAGTGTTACAGACAATGAGAGGGAGAGACAGGGAGAGAAAGGTCTTCCATCTGCTGGTTCACTCCCCAAACGGCTGCAATGGCCAGAGCTAAACTGATCTGAAGCTAGGAGCCAGGAGCTTCCTCTGGGTCTCCCACACAGGCGTGGGTTCTCAAGGACTTGGTCATCTTCTACTGTTTTCCTGGGACACAACAGAGAACTGGATCAGAAGTGGAGCAGCCAGCACTAGAACCAGTGCCCTTATGGGATGCTGGTGCCACAGGCAGAGGATTAATCTACAGCACCACAGAGCCAGCCTCTCCCTGTTTTTTTTTTTAAAGGAAACTGGTGGCAAACTCATTTTTAATATCTGTAGAAGCCCCCATTCTTTTTTTTTATTTGACAGGTAGAGTTATAGACAGTGAGAGAGAGAAAAGGTCTTCCTTCTGTTGGTTCACTCCCCAAATGGCCGCCACAGCCATAGCTATGCGAATCCAAAGCCAGGAAGGTGCTTCCTCCTGGTCTCCCATGTGGGTGCAGGGCCCAAGCACTTGGGCCATCCTCCACTGCCCTTCCAGACCACAGTAGAGAGCTGGACTGGAAGAGGGGCAACCAGGACTAGAACCTAGTGCTCATATGAGATGCCAGTGCTGCAGGCGGAAGATTAACCATGGGAACCATGGCACAAACCCCAATCCTTCTATTCTTCAAAAGGCTTAAATTTAAGTTTTCTCAAATCAATATATCAGAATTGTAGGTCTTCTCTGTACTTCTCTGTGCATAAAAACTACATTGTATCCAAGGTACGCTATGTTAAATATGTTGTTAGTGGTGACAGAATGAATATATAGATTTAAAAAACAGAAATCCATGAGATGAACAGCACATAGAAGAAGGATAAGGGAGCCACTAGGAAACCAAAATAATTAAAAAAAAACCCTGAGAGATCCAAAAGGTGATATGACTGGTTTTAACTAGTTTCTACCACCCAAAACCAGCCAATGGAAAGCTCCTCTAGCATTGCTGATTTTTTTAAAAGGAATACCAGAGGCAAAATAATTTTAATAACCATAAAATCCTCTGTTCTGCGAAAGGCTTAAATTTAACTTTTGCACATATCAGAAGTATAGATGTTCTCTGTATTTTTTAAAAATGAAGTATCAGATGTGGAGTGTTTTTTGAATTTTAAGGTATACTACATCAAATGTGTTGTTTTTGATGAGAGAACAAATAAATAAATTTAAAAAACAGGAATCCATGAGGCAAACAGCCAATAGCCAAGGATAAAGGAGCCACTAAGAAACAAAAACAATAAAAAATGGAGGAATCCAAAAGGTGAAATGCCTCAGCCATGATTAAAAATAGACCATATAGGCTGGCGCCGCGGCTCACTAGGCTAATCCTCCACCTAGTGGCGCCGGCACACCGGGTTCTAGTCCCGGTCGGGGCGCCGGATTCTGTCCCAGTTGCCCCTCTTCCAGGCCAGCCCTCTGCTGTGGCCAGGGAGTGCAATGGAGGATGGCCCAGGTGCTTGGGCCCTGCACCCCATGGGAGACCAGGAAAAGCACCTGGCTCCTGGCTCCTGCCAGGATCAGCGCGGTGCGCCGGCTGCAGCGGCGGCCATTGGAGGGTGAACCAAGGGCAAAGGAAGACCTTTCTCTCTGCGTCTCTCTCTCTCACTATCCACTCTGCCTGTCAAAAAAAAAAAAAAAATAAAAAATAAATAAATAAATAAATAAATAAATAAATTTATTATACAGAAAACCGTGAGGGGAACAATCCATAGGCAAATGATAAAGCTGTCACTAGGAAGACAAAACAATAAAAAATGAGGAGTCCAAAAGTTGAACTGCCTGAGCAATGATTTAAAAAAAAAATAGGATATCAAATTAAACAAATTCCACCACTTGAGAAGTAGTCAAAATAATTAGAGTGAATTTTTAAAAACCTAGAATAAAATATACCACGTGAAAAGAAGAAAGAAGAAAGAAGAAAGAAGAAGAAAGAAGAAGAAAGAAGAAAGAAGAAGAAAGAAGAAAGAAGAAAGAAGAAAGAAGAAAGAAGAAAGAAGAAAGAAGAAAGAAGGAAAGAAAGAAAGAAAGAAAGAAAGAAAGAAAGAAAGAAAGAAAGAAAGAAAGAAAGAAAGAAAGAAAGAAAGAAAGAAAGAAAGAAAACAGACAAACTATGGCCTGATATGTAATCTAGATTACTAGCAAAATAACTGTCAGCTGATCTGTAATCATGGTTAGTAGCAACAAAACTGGAGTTTTTGGATTGTACCACCCAAAACCAGCCAATGAAAACTTGCTCTAGCATTCCTAATTTTGTAAAAAGGAAAACCAGTGGCAAATTCATTTTGTATAACCATAAGATCCTTCTGTTCTGCAAAAGGCTTAAATTTAATTGTCCCAGATACATGTATCAGAAGTGTAGATGTTATCTGCATTTTTCTAAGCATAAAATCTAAACTGT
Organism: Oryctolagus cuniculus; assembly: GCF_051225735.1. Classification (NCBI taxonomy): domain Eukaryota; kingdom Metazoa; phylum Chordata; class Mammalia; order Lagomorpha; family Leporidae; genus Oryctolagus; species Oryctolagus cuniculus. The sequence continues at coordinate 95,489,870 of NC_142878.1, read as the reverse complement.
GTGGAGTTTTTGTATCATAATGAATAGTATGTCATGTATGTTTTATTGATGACAGAATAAATAACTAAATAAATTTATAAAACAGGAGCTCATGATTTTCCCATGATTTTTCCAGCTTGCACCACCTAGAACTCATCAATGAAAAGTTGCTCTAGCATTCCTGATGCTTTTAAAAGAGCTAACTCTTTTAAAAGAATGACCCACCGAATGGAAGACCTCCCTCTCTTTCTGCCTCTCCTTCTCGCTGTGTGTAACTCTAAGTTTCAAATAAATAAATCTTAAAAAAAGAAGTATAGGTGTTCTCTGTATTTTTATTACACTAAAATGTCAAATGGAGGCTAACTTATTTTCAATAACTATAAGATCATGCTGTTTTGCAAAAGATTTAAATTTAAAATTTTCCAAATACATATAACATGATGACAGAATAAGTAAATAAATGAATTCAGAAACAAGAACACATGAGGGGAACAGCCCATAGCCAAAGGATATGGGAGTCACTAGGAAGCCAAAACAACAACAACAACAACAATAATAATGGAATCCAATATGTGAAATGCCTGAACCATGATAAAAAAAAGTCTGTATATCAAATTACATGAATTCCACAATAAAAAATGACTGAAAAAATAAAAAAATTCAAGATAAAATGTACGACATGAATATTTTAAATAAAGCTCTTATCCTTTGGCTATGGGTTGTTATCCTATTGGTTTACTGGTTTTTTAAATTAATTAATTAATTAATTAATCCTGTCATCAACAATGTGACATTATATACCTTAGATACAAAAAATAACACCCTACTTCTGATATTTTATACGTAGAAAAAATAGAGAATACCTACACCTCTGAAATTTGGAAAGAGTTAAATTTAAGCATTTTGCAGAACAGAAAGATTTTAATGTTATTGAAAATGAGTTTGCCTCCATTTTTCTTTTAAAAAAATCAGTAATGCTAGAACAACTTTTCTTTGGCTGGTTTTGGATGGTACAAACCAGGAAAATCCAGTTCTGCTGCTACTATCCAAAATGATAGATAAAGCCACAGTTTCTTTGTGTTTTTTTATTAATTTCTTGTGGTACATTAAATTTTGGATATTTTACACTTCAGTCTGTTAATATTTTGGCTAGGAGATGGATGGGGATATTCATATAATTAGATATATGGTCTTTTCTATTGTTTTGGCTTCATAGTGGCTCTCTTATAATTTGGAAATATGCTCTTCCACTCAAGTGTTCCTGTTTTTAAATTATTTATTCTGTCATCAAAAAGAACGTATTTGACATCCAATACCTAAAGACACAAAAATACACCCCACATTGGAGATTTTATGCTTAGAAAAATATAGATAACACATACACTTCTCATATATGCATTTGGGAAAAGTTAAATTTTAGCATTTTGCAGAACAGAAGGATCCTATGATTATTGAATATGAGTTTACCCGTTTTTATTTGCAAAAATTCAGGAACAAGAGGGCAACTTTTGATTCACCTCTTTTGGGTGGTATAAACTGAAAAAATCTGGTTCTATTGCTACTAAACAGGAATTAGAGATCAGGCCACAACTTTCTTTTATTCGTTTATTTATTTATTCATTTATTTATTTATTTTTAAAAGATTTTTATTGATTTATTTGAGAGGTAGAGTTACAGAGAGTGAGAGGGCGAAACAGAGAGAAAGATCTTCTGTCTGTTGGTTCACCCCCCATGGCCATAATGGCCAGAGCTGCACCGATCTGAAGCCAGGAGCCAGGTACTTCTTCCTGGTCTCCCATGTAGGTGCAGGGGCCCAAAGGACTTGGGCCATCCTCCACTGCTTTCCCAGGTCACAGCAGAGAGCTGGGTCGGAAGAGCCGGGACTAGAACCAGCGCTCACATGGGATGCGGGCACCGTAGGTGGGTGATTTACCCACTGCGCCACAGGGCTGGCCCCAACAACTTTCTTTTTCTTCATTTGATACACTTTATTTTGAGTTTTTTAATTTTAAATTTAGTCTTTTTTTTTTTTTTGCTTCATTATGGATGATGAAATTCATGTAATTGGATATGTGTTCTTTTTTTATTATGGGTCAGACATTTTACCTTTTAGATTCCTATTTGTTTTATTGTTTTGGTTTCATAGCAGCTCCCTTATCCTTTGGCTATGGGCTGTTCCAATCATGGCTTCCTATTTTTTAACTTTATTACTTTATTTATTCTGTCATCAACCATGATAATGTGACATTGAATACCTTAAATATAAAAATACACCCTATATTTGACATTTTATTCTAATCAAAATAGAGAGAACACCTCACTTCTTTTTTTAAGATTTATGTATTTATTTGAAACTTTAGAGTTACACATGGAGAAAAGCAGAGGCAGAAAGAGAGAGGGAGGTCTTCCATTCAGTAGTTCACTCCCCACCTGGCCACAATGGCTAGAGCTGAGCTGATCTGAAGCCAGGAGCCAGGAGCTTCTTCCAGGTCTCTCTCATGGGTACAGGGTCCCAAGGACTTGGGCCATCTTATACTGTTTTCCCAGGCCACAGCAGAGAGCTGGATTGGAAGTGGAGCAGCCAGGACTCGAACTGGTGCCCACATGGGATGCCATCACTGCAGGCGCTGGCTTTACCTACTACACCACAGCGCCGGCCCCCACACCTACACTTCTGAAATATGTATATGGGAAAAGTTAAATTTAAGGCTTCTACAGAACAGAAGGTCTTACGGTTATTGAAAATGAGTTTGCGTCCATTGTTCCTTTCTGAAAATCAGAAATGCTAGATCAACTTTTCATTGGCCCGAATTTGGATGGTAGACACACTAAAAATCAAGGTCTGTTGCTACAAACCACTATTATAGATCAGGCTACTTCCTCTTTTTTATTTTTCTTTTTTGTGTGGTAGATTTTATTTTGGCTTTTTAAACTTTTAGTCTGTTACTTTTTGGCTTCACTCAGATTTTGAATTCATGTAATTGGATATTTGGATTTTTTTATCTTGATTCAGGCATTTCACTTATTGGATTCCTAGGTTTGTTTTCTTGTTTGGCTATTCCAATCATGAGTTCTTGTTTTTTAAGTTTATTTATTAATTTATTCTGTCATCAATAACGACACATGTAACATTGTATTCCTTAAATACACAAAATAGCATCAACCTGAGATTTTATTCTTAGAAAAACACTTCTGAAATACATATTTGGGAAAAGTTAAAGTCTTTTGAAGAATAGAATGATCTTAGGTTTATTGAAAATGAGTTTGCCTCCATTTTTCATTTAAAAAATTCAGGAATTCTAGAGCAACTCTTCTATTCCTGTTTTGGGTGAGGAAAATCTAGTTCTATTGCTAATAACTGCAATGACAGATAAGCCTACGATTTCCTTTCTTATTAATTTCATGCTGTATTTTTAATTTAGAATTTTTTACACTTTATTCTGTTAATATTTTGGCTAGGGTATGGATAGTTGAATTCATATAATTCGATATGTGGTCTTTTTTATCTTGATGCAGCCATTTCAACTTTCAGATTCCTCTTTTTATATTGTTTTGGCTTCATAGTGGCTCACTTATTTGGCTATGGACAGTTTTCCTCAGTGTTTCCTGTTTTTAAATGTATTTATTTATTTAGTTTGTTATCAATAAAAACATATTCAACATAGAATAACTTAAGACATAAAAATCACCCCAAGGTTGGAGATTTTATGCTTAGAAACATATAGAGAGCACCTACACTTCTAATATGCATTTGGGAAAAGTTAAGTTTAAGCCTATTATCAGGACAGAAGTATTTCTTTCAGAGTTATTCAAAATAAGTTTGCCTCAGGTTTTCATTTTAAAAATCAGGAATGCTAGAGTAACTTTTTATGGACTGGTTTTGGGTGGTACGAACCGGAAAAATCTAGATCATTTGCTACTAACCATATTAATAGACCAGGTGACATTTTCTTTTCTTAGTTTTTGTTTTATATATTTTATTTTGGATTCTTTTTTAGTTTTAGTTTGTTATTGATTTGACTTCATATCACATGGTGGAATTAATGCAATTGGATATGTGGTCTTTTTGTTTTCTTATCATGGCTCATGTTTATCAACATTTGGATTCAGGAGGTTTTTTTTGTTTGTTTTGTTTTGTTTTTATTGCTTTAGCTTTCTTACCGGCTCTCTTTTCCTTCTGGCTATGTGCCATAGCTCCCAGGGATTCCCATTTTTAATATATTCATTTATTTTTTCTGTCATCAACAACATTGCATTTGACATGATATACATTAAGATACAAATAGCAACCTTCATCTGAGATTTTGTGCTTAGAGAAATACAGAGAATACCTACATTTCTGATGTATGCATAAGGGAAAAGATAAATTTAAGCCTTTTTCAGTACTGAAGGATTTTAATCTTTTTAAAAATGAGTTTGCCTTAGATTTTTCTATCAAAAAAATCATGAATGTTAACGCAACACTTCATTGGCTGGCTTTGGGTGGTACAAATCAGAAAACATCAGTTGTGTTGCTATTAAACATAATTAAAAGACCAACCCAACTTTTCTTTCTCTCATTTTTTCCTCCTTTTGTGTGTGGTATATTTTGGGGGAGAATTTTTATATATACTTTAGTATATTATTTATTTGGTTTCATCACTGATGGAGGAATTCATGTAATTGGATATATGTTCTTTTCTTTTTTCTTCTTTTTATTTTGTTAATCATGGCTCATGCATTTCACCTTTTGCATTCCTCAGGTTTTTTTTTTTTTTAATGTTTTGGCTTCCTGCTGGCTCCCTTATTGTTTTGGCCACGTCCCATTCTCCTCACAGATTCCTGTTTTTTTAAATGTATTTATTTCTCTATCATCAACAATAATGTATTTGACATGGTATACATTAAGATACAAGAAAACACCCCATATCTGAATTTTATTCTTAGAAATATACAAAGAACTCCTCCACTTCTGATAGGAATATTTTTGAACTGTTAAATTTAAGCCATTTCAGTACAGAAGGGTTTCATGGTTTTGTATGAGTTTGCCTCAGGTTTTCCATTTAAACAAATCAGGAATGCTAGAACGACATTTCATTGGTTGCTTTTAGCTGGTAAAACTGAAAATACCCAGTTCTGTTGTAAAAACCATGATTAACAGACCAGACCACATTTTCTTTCTTTTTAAATTTTTCTGTGGTACATTTTATTTCAGAATATTTTTCAACTCTTCATCTGTTATGATTTTGGCCTCCTGCCTGATGATGAAATTCATGTAATTGATATGCAGTCTCTCTCTCTCTCTCTTTAATCATTTCACTATTTAAATTTCTTGCTCTTTTTCTTTTTCCTTTTTCATTGTTTTCACTTCCTGTGGCTCCTTTATCCTTTTGGGTATGTGCCTTTCCCCTCAGGGATTCCCATTTTCTAAATGCATTTATTCAAATTTGGTGTCATCAACAGCAACACATTTGACATGGTATATCTTCGGATACCAAAAAACACCCCACATCTGAGATTTTACTCTTAAAATATACAGAGAACACCTACACTTCTGCTATCCATATTTGGGAAATGTTAAATTTAAGACTTTTCCACTAAAGAAGATATTAATGGTATTGAAAATGAGTGTGCTTCATGTTATACTTTTAGAAAAATCAGAAATGTTTGAACAATATTTCATTGGCCACCTTTCTGTGGTACAAACCAAGAAAATCCAAATCTGTTGTTACTAACCACAATTAACAGACCATATTTTCTTTCTTTCTTTTTTTTTTTTTTGAATTTTTGGGTCGTGTATTTTATTTTGGATTCTTTAAAAATTTTAATTTGTTATTTAATTGTTTTTTTGACTAGTGGTGGAATTCATGTAATTCTATATGTGGTATTTTTTTTAAAATCATTGCTCACATATTTAACTTTTTGGATTCCTCAGGTTTTTTATTGTTTTTGCTTCCTGGTGGCTCTTTAATCCTTTGCACCATGTGCCATTCCACTCATGGATTTCCATTTTGTAATATATTTATTTATTTTTTCTTTCATCAACATCACATTTGACATGGTACACTTTAAGATACAAATAACAACCCTCATCTGAGATTTTATTTTTAGAAATACACAGAGAACACCTAGAATTCTGATATATTTCTAAGGAAAAGTTAAATTTAAGCGTTTTTCAGTACAGAATGATTTCACTTTTTTGAAACTGTTTGCCTCAGGCTTTCCTTTTAAAAAAAATCATGAATTCTAGAGCAACATTTCACTGGCTGGCTTTGGGTGGTACAAACTGGAAAAGTCCAGTTGTGTTACTATTAAACAGGATTAACAAAACATGCCAACTTTTCTTTCATTTTATCTTTTTGTGTGTGTGGTATATTTTGTTTTGTTTTGTTTTTATACTTTAATCTGTCTGTTATTTGGCTTCATGCCCAATTTTGGAATTCATATTTGGATAATGGGTTTTTTAAAAACTTTTTAATCATGACTCTCTAATTTCACTTTTGAATTCCTTTTTAAAATGTTTTTACTTCTTGCAAATTCCCTTATCCTTCTGGCTATGTTCCATTCCCCTCATGGATTCACATTTTTTAACATATTAACTCATTTTTTTCTGTCATCAAGTCTTTTGGATTCTTCTGTTTTATTGTTTTGGCTTCCTTTCAGCTCCCTTATCTTTTCACTTATGTGAAATTTTTGGTGAGCTGTAGTTATCCTTATAGCTATGGGCTGTTCCCCTCATGGATTCCCATTTTTAAAATATATTTATTTATTTTTCTGTCATTAGTAACACATTTGAAATACTGAACATTAAAATGCAAAGAAATTCACACATCTGAGATTTTATTCTTAGGAATATATCAAGAACATCTACACTTCTGATGTCTATTTGGAAAAAGTAAAATTTAAGCCTTTTCAGTACAGAAGGATTTAACAGCTAGTGAAAATGAATTTTCCTCAGGTTATACTTTTAGTCAAAATTCAGGAATGCTAGAATAATATTTAATTGGCTGGTTTTGGGTGGTATAAACCAAAAAAATCAGTTCTGTTATCACTAAACGGACCACGTCACATTTTCTTTCTTTTCAGTTTTTAATTATCATTTGGTATGTTTTATTTTACACTATTTTAATTTTAGTCTGTCATTTATTTGTCTTCCTGCCTCATGGTGGATTCAGTTAATTTGATATGTAGTCTTGTTTTGTTGTTATTGTTGTTGTTATTGTTGTTGTTAATCATCTCTCATGCATTTCATTTTTGGATTCCTCAGTTTTTTATTATTTTTACTTAGTGCTGCCTCCCTTATTCTTTGGGCTATGTGCCTTTCTCTTCATGGAATCTGTTTTTTAATACATTTATTTGTTTTTTTCTGTTCAACAGCAACACATTTGGCATGGTATACCTTAAGATACATATAAAAAACTCAGGTTTATTCTTGGAAATATACAGAAAACACATACAATTCTTATATATGTATTTGGGAAAAGTTAAAAATATGCCTTTTTCAATTCAATAGGATTTCATGGTTTTTGAAAATGAGATTGCCTCAGGTTTGCCATTTAAAAAAAACGAGGAATGCTACAGCAACATTTCATTGGCCAATTTTGGGTGGTACAAACTGGAAAACTCCATTTCTGTTACTACTAATCACATTGAATAAAACTTGCCACATTTTATTTTTTTGTTTGTTTCTACGGTACATTTTATTTTGAAGTTTTTTTAAACTTTAGTGTTATTTTTTGGCTTTCTGTGTGATGGTTGAGCACATATAATTGAATATGTGGTCTTTTTTTTAAATCATGGCTCACACATTTCATCTTTTGGATTCCTCAGTTTTATTATTGTTTTGTCTTCCTGGTGGCTGTCTTATCCTTTTAGCTATGTGCCAATCCCCTCATGGATCCCTGTTTTGTTTTTGTTGTTTTGTTTTGTTTTTAGATAATTTAGGTAATTATCTAAAATTTTTTAGATAATGGTTTTTAAGCCATCAACAACACATTTCACATAGTACAGCGTAAGATACAAAAACAAAAACAAAAAAAATCTGAGATTTTATTCTTGGAAATACACAGAGAACACCTAACTTCTAATTCATGTATTTGGGAAAATTTAAATTTAAGCCTTTTTCAATATAGACTGATTTCACAGTTATATTAAATGAGTTTGCCTCAAATTTTCCTTTAAGGAAGTCAGGAATGCTGGAGCAACATTTCATTGGCTGGTTTTGGGTGGTACAAACCAGAAAAATTCAGTTCTATTGCTACTAACCATGACTAACAGAACAGGCCATGACTAACAGAACAGGCCACATTTTCATTCTATTTGTTTTAACTTTCATGTAGTACACTTTATTGTGTAATTTTTAAAACATTTTAGTCTTTTATTATTTTAGCTTATTTTACTCTTATTTTTCATATCATGACACATGCACTTTACCATTTGGATTCCTCAGCTTTTTTTTTTTTTATGTTTTGTCTCCCTGCCATTCCTCATCCTTTTGGTTATGTGCCTTTACCCTGAGAGATTCCTATTTTTTAAAATAAATTTATTTACTTTTTCTGTCATCAACAACAACATATTTGACATGGTATAAATGAAGATAAAAAAAAATCCCACATCTGAATTTTATTATTAGAAATACACAGAGAGGGCCGGCGCCATGGCTCACTAGGCTAATCCTCCACCTTGCGGCACCAGCACACCAGGTTCTAGTCCCGGTCGGGGCGCCGGATTCTGTCCCGGTTGCTCCTCTTCCAGGCCAGCTCTCTGCTGTGGCCAGGGAGTGCAGTGGAGGATGGCCCAAGTGCTTGGGCCCTGCACCCCATGGGAGACCAGGATAAGTACCTGGCTCCTGCCATCGGATCAGCGTGGTGCGCCGGCCGCAGTGCGCTGGCCACAGTGGCCATTGGAGGGTGAACCAACGGCAAAGGAAGACCTTTCTCTCTGTCTCTCTCTCTCTCACTGTCCACTCTGCCTGTCAAAAAATAAAAAATAAATAAATAAAAAGAAAAAAAAGAAATACACAGAGAATATAGTCACTTCTGATATGTGTGTTTGGGAAAAGTTAAATTTAAGCCTTTTTCAGTTCAGTAGGATTTCACAGTTATTGAAAGTGAGTTTCCCTGAGGCGTTCCTTTATACAACACAAAAATTTTTTGAAAAGAAGAAAAGAAATAAAATATGGCCTGGTCTGTTAATCATGATTAGTAGCAACAGAATTGGATTTTTCTTGTTTTTACCACCCAAAACTAGCTAATGAAGTGTTGCTGCAGCATTCCTGATTATTTTAATTTTATTTATTTATATATTTTTTTTTATTTTCTTTTGACAGGCAGAGTGGACAGTGAGAGAGAAAGAAACAGAGAGAAAGGCCTTCTTTGCCGTTGGTTCATCCTCCAATGGCCGCCGCGGCCAGCACACTGATCCGATGGCAGGAGCCAGGTACTTATCCTGGTCTCCCATGTGGGTGCAGGGCCCAAGGACTTGGGCCATCCTCCACTGCACTCCCTGGCTACAGCAGAGAGCTGGCCTGGAAGAGGGGCAACTGGGATGGAATCCAGTGCCCGGACCAGGACTAGAATCCGGTGTGCCTGCACGGCAGGTGAAGGATTATCCTATTGAGCTGCCATGCTGGCTATTTTGTATCTTAAAGGAAAACATGAGACTACCTCACTTTCAAACTGGGAAATGCTTCTGTACTGAAAAAGACTTAAGTTTAACTTTTTCCAAATGCTTATAACAGAAGTGTGGGTGTTCTCTATACATTTCTAAGAATATCAACTCAGATATGGGGTGTGTTTTTATCTTATGGTATACCAGGTCAAAAGTTTTGTTATTGTGTTAAAAATAGATTCATATATTTTATAAACTGAAAACCATGAATGGAATGGCACATAGCCAAAAGGATAAGTGAGACAGCAGAAAGCCAAAACAATAAAAAAATGAGGAATTCCAGAGGTGAAATGCAAGAGCTATGATTTAAAAAAAATTCCATATCCAATTACATTAATTCAATTATTGGCAGGAAGACCAAAAAAATAAACTAAATTTCTTAAATACAAAGTAAAATGTAAAATATAAAATAAAAATATAAAAGGAAATTTAAAAAAAGAAAATTTTACCTGGTTTCTAAATGTGTTAATAGCAACAGAACTGCATTGTATTCACTTGTATCACCCAAAACCAGCCAATGAAATGTTCCCTTAGGTTTCCTGATTTTCCTAAAAGGAAAAAAGGAAAATGTGAGGCAAACCCGTTTTAATCCCCGAAAAGTTCTGCGCTGAAAAAAGTTTAAGTTTTCCCTAATGCATATATCAGAATTTAAGGTGTTCTCTGTATATTTGTTAAGACTAGCTTTGTTTTTGTTTTGGCATCCAGCAGCCACTTTTTTTTGTTTATGGGAGGTTCCCCACGTTTTTCTCCTTTGTAAATTTATTTACTTGTTGATTCATTTGTTTTTTTTTATTGATTCTATCAAACAAAACACATTTGATATAGTATCCCTTATGATTAAAAAAATACCAAAAAAATTGAGTTTTATCATTACACAACTACAGGGAACTCCTACGCTTATGATCTATCTGTCTGGGAAATGTGAAATTTAAGCCTTTTGTAGAAGAGAAATATTGAAAGCTTCTCCAAAATGAGTTTGTTTGTTTCTTTTTTTGTATTTTTTCATGAATTATATTTCACTTTTTTATAAATATTATTATGTTATATTTTGGCTTTATACCCAATAATGGAATTCAGGAAATAAATTAAATTTTTTATTTTATCAGGACTCAGGTATTTTACCTTCTGGAATCCTAGGTTTGTTTGTTGGTTTTGACTTCAAGGAGCTGCCTTTTCCTTTGTTTACAGGCTGTTAACCATATTTTTTCTGGTTTTAAATTTATTTGTTTATTCATTACTTATTCTGTCAAAAACAATACATTTGACATAGTATCTCTTGTGATACAATCAAATTCAATAACTATTGATTTTATGAGTTGAAAATTGCAGGGAACACCTACCCTTATGATATGTGTCTGGGAAAAGTGAGATTTAGGGCTTTTGAAGAAGAAAAGGATTTAAATTTCTGCAAAATGAATTTGACTGCAGTTTCCTTATTAAAATCAGTCAGAACGCTAAAGAAGCCTCTCCAGGTTTTGGTGGCCCAAAGCAGAAAAATCTGAATCTCTTTTTGCTATGCTGCACATCAGTTCTGCCTACAGCCTCTGTTCATTTACTTATTTTTTTGTATTTTTTCATGTATTACATTTCATTTTGGATTATAAATTTTATTATGTTACATTTTGGCTTCATGCAGGATAAGGGAATTCTGGTAATCAGATAATTTTTTTAAATCAGGGCACACGTATTTTATCTTATGGAATTCTAGGTTTGTCTTATTGTTTTGGCTCCAGCAGATGTTTTTTCTTTGTTTATGGGCTGTTCCCCACCTTATATCTTCTTTATATTTATTTGTTAATTCATTTATTCTGTCAAAAACAACAAAAACACAACTAGTAGGAGTTTCATGATTAGAAAACTACATAGAACACCTACTCTTTTGAACTTTGTGTCTGAGAAGAGAGAAATTTAAGCATTTTGTTGAAGAGAAGGAATTTAAATTTCTCTAAAATGAGTTTGACTGCAGTTTTCCTGCTAAAATCATCTGGAATACTAAAGCAATGTGACAGGTTTTAGGTGGCACAAACCAGAAACATCTGGTGCTTTTTGCATAGCTCCATACCAGATCTGGCTACAACCTCTTTGCTGGTTGGTTTGTTTGCTTTGCATTATTTTCATGAATCACATTTGATTTTTGTTTATAAATTTTAGTATGTTACAATTTGGCTTCATGCTAGATAACAAAATTCACGTATTTAGCTTAATTTTCCTTTTTTAATCAGTACATAGTAATTTTACCTTCCAGTTCCAATTTTTCTTTGTTTATGTGCTATTCCGCACTTTTTTCTAACTTAAAATTTGTTTATTCATTTGTTTATTTATTTATTCTGTCAAAAAAACAACTCATTTGACTTTTGTATTGCTTATGATACAAAAACACAACAAATTGTCTTTTTATGATTTGAAAACTATAGGGAACAACTACCCTTATGATCCATGAGTCTGAGAAAAGTGAAATTTAAGCCTTTGTAGAAGGGAAGCATTTAAAGTTTCTACAAAACAAGTATGATTGTGGTTTACTTGTTAAAATAATTTGGAATGCTAAAGCAACTGGGCCAGTTTTGGGTGGCACAAACCAGAAAAAACTGGTTTGCTTGTTGCAAAGCTCTGTATCAAATTTAGCTACAGCCTCTGGCTACAGCCTCTTTGTTTCTTTTTGCATTTTTCATGTATTCTTTCATTTTGGGTTATAAATTTTAGTATATTACATTTTGCCTTCATTCCAGATAATGGAATTCAGGTCATTGGATTTAATATTTTTTAATGAGGAAACAGATATTTTACCTTCTTTAATTCTAGGTTTGTTTTATTGTTTTGGCTTCCAGCAAACGATTTTTTGTTTACAGGCTGTTCCTTACATTTTTTCTGGTTTTAAATCTATTTAATTCTGGACCTTTCTCTCTCTCTCTCTCACTGTCCACTCTGCCTGTCAAGAAAGAGAGATAGAGATAGAGATAGAGATAGAGATAGAGATAGAGATAGAGATAGAGATAGAGATAGAGATAGAGAGAGAGAGAGAGAGAGAGAGAGGCCGGTGCCTGCACCTGGCGCTGTGACCCAGAAGTGCACCCGCACGCCTGGCGCCTACAGCCCAGTGGTCTCAGGTGGGAGTCAGCACCGTGTCCGCTCCTGCCGAGAGCCTGCACGAGCCTTGAGTAGCTGTCTGCGATGCTGCTGGCCGAGCCTGAGGGACACCCAGCGGCCCCAGGGCCAGGCCGGGATCAGGAGAGGCTGCCGCGCCGTTTCCCAGGCATGTTTTTCTTCTTCGGCCCCTTCCGGAAGCAGCGGCCTTGGCGGGCCTCTGTCCCGCCAGCAGACCGGACCCCCTTGGAGGTGAGTGACGCGCGGCTGTTGCGGTTTCCCACTGGGTCCCGACGGTGCGAGTGGCCTCGTGGTCATGCTGTGCGAGAGCAGAGGTGGCTCTGTCTCCTCCCGGAATGGCCCACACGTTCCCGTGTGTTTCCTTTTTGATGGCCCAGCTGCCCTGCTCTAGACCTCTGAGACTCTGGACTGGAGGAACAAGGGCGAAAATGCTGGTCCGTTTCCTGGTCTAGGAGGACAGTTTTGGGTTCCTTGCATTTGGTGTGATGGTAGGGCTCTGTGGATTTTCCGTAGTGCTTTTTGATTATTATTTTGGTAAGGTTGTTAGTAATGTCCTCGCTGTCATTTCTGTTGTTTAATCACTTGAGTCTGTTCTCTTTTTCCCCCCTGTTTCCTGTGGATAAATGTTTTGTCAGTTTCACTGAGTTTTCAAGAACTGTATTTTGGCAGGCGCCGCGGCTCACTAGGCTAATCCTCTGCTTGTGGCGCCGGCACACCGGGTTCTAGTCCCAGTTGGGGCACCGGATTCTGTCCCAGTTGCCCCTCTTCCAGGCCAGCTCTCTGAAGTGGCCCGGGAGTGCAGTGGAGGATGGCCCAAGTGCTTGGGCCCTGCAACCCATGGGAGACCAGGAGAAGCACCTGGCTCCTGCCTTTGGATCAGCAGGGTGCGCTGGCTGTAGTGCGCCAGCCGCGGCAGCCATTGGAGAGTGAACCAACGCAAAGGAAGACCTTTCTCTCTGTCTCTCTCACTGTCCACTCTGCCTGTCAAAAAAAAAAAAGAAATCTATTTAATTCTTATCTATCTATTTATTATTCTGACAAAAACAACAACACATTTGGCATAATAAACTTATGTTACAAAAAACACAATTTGTAGTTTTATGATTAGAATATTACAGGTAACATCTACCCTTATACTCTATGTGTGGGGGAAAAATGAAATCTAAGCCTTTTTTAGAAGAGAAGTATTTTAATTTCTCCAAAACATGTTTGACTGTGGTTTTCTTGTTAAAATCATTCAGAATGCTAAAGCAACATCAGTGGATTTCAGTGCCACAGATGAGGGAATTTCACTGCTATTGTTGCTAACCTCCATATCCAATCTGGCTATAGCTGCTTTGTCTTGCATTTATTTCATGTATTGCATTTCATTTTGTTTTATAAATTTTATTCTGCTACATGTTGGCTTCATGTTGGATAACTGAATCCTTATGATTGGTTAAATTGTCTTTTCAATCAGGGAATAGGAATTTTACCTTTTGTAATTCTAGGTTTTTTATTGTTTTGGCTACCAGCAGATGATTTGTCCTTTGTTTATGGGCTCTTACCCACATTTTTTCTGGTTTTAAATCTATTTGTGTACTGATTTGTTTATTTATCCTTTCAAAAACAACAACACACATGATATAGTATCCCTTAGAATACAAAACACACAACAAATTGGAATTTTTGATTAGAAGCATACAGGAAGCACCTATCCACATGATTTATATGTCTAAGAAAAGTGAAATTTAAGCCGTTTGTAGAAGAGGAGGATTTTACATTTCTCCAAAATGGGTTTGACTGTTTTTTTTTTTTTTGATAAAATGCTTTGGAATGATAAATCAACTTGGTTGGTTTTCAGTGGCACAAACCAGAATAATTACTTCTCTTGGTCATAATCTCCATATCAGATCCAGTGACAACCTCTTTGGTTTTTTTTTTTTTTTGGTATACATTTTATGTATTACATTTCATTTTGGTTTATAATTTTATTATGGTATATTTTGGCTTCATGTTGGATAATGGAAACCTGGTAATTTGATTAACTGGTCATTTGAATCAGGACACATGAATTCTACCTTCTGGAATTCTGGGTTAGTTTTATTGTTTTGTCTTCCATCAGCCATTTTTTCCTTTGTTTATGGGCTATTCACATGTTTTTCTGGTTTGTAAATTTAGTTGTTTATTCATTTGCTTATTTATTCTATCAAAAACAAAGACACATTAGACATAGTATCCCTTAATACAAAAGAACACAATAATTTGGATTTTAATCATTCTAAAACTATAAGGAACAGCTACCCTTATGCTCTATGTGTCTGGGAAAAGTGAAATTTAAGACTTTTCTAGAAGAGAAGGATTTTAGTGTCTCCAAAATGAGTTTAACTCGTTTTCTGGTTAAAATTATTCAGAATGGTAAAGCATCTTGGCTAATTTTGGGTGCAAAAAACAGAGAAATCCTGGCCGCAGAGCACCACCCTCCCCCGCCTGGCCCTGGGCTGGCACCTGTTCCTGTGCATGGAGAGCTGCAGGGAGGGGCCCGTGGATAGAGCAGACCCCAGGGACCCCGAGTCAGACTCGGAGAAGGCCGCCTGGTGCAGTCACGTGATGATGGAGTTGGCGCCCTCCTGGATGGTGCGCCACTGGACGCTGTCCAGGTCCGAGGCCTGGTCTGAGGCGGCCGCCTCCTCGAGGCAGTCCTGGGTTGCCTCTACTGGCCACTCGTCCTGCCCAGAGCCCGGGCCTTGCGGCGCCTGGGCAGGGCTGAGCCGATGCAGCGGTGCAAGAGCTCCTCCTCTGAGCACGAGCTGGGGGAGCTGTGGTCCCTCGCGCAGGGCCTGGGGGACCATGGGCTCCAGGCCTCCCAGGTGGCTGGCCTGGCCGGCTGCTCACAGGGCTCGGGCTCACTGAGTGAGCTGGCCGAAGAGCTCAGAGAATAGCAAGGTGGGGGTCTCCTTGGCGATCAGCCAGGGCTGGGCTGAGGAGGGGAGCGGCTGGGCCTGAGAGGCCGCCTTGGCTGGGGCCCGGGCCTCCTTCCCGCCCCGCCTCAGGGCCCGCGGGATCGTGGACAGTCGCCACGGGTGCGGCCCGGCAGAGGAGGGCGCCTCCTCAGAGTCCTAGAAGCAGTACACGGCCTCCTTGGTGGGCGTCCTGAGGCACAGGGACTGCCTCCCCACTTCCCCCAGCCTGGTCCAAGTGGGCACTTGCGGGCCGGCCCAGGGCAGCTCCAGCCCGGTCCGGCTCCTGCCTGTTCCCCGGCCCTGCTCCGGGCTCTGGCCAGCGCCCCCGGCTTTGAGCCGGTTCCTGGAGATCTGGCTGGCTGGGGCCGCGAGGCCGGGGGGCTCCCGCCTGTCCAGCCAGCCTCGGGGCTGCTCCCTGGTGGGCCCTTGCAGGGTCTCCTCGCTGAGGGACGCGGCGCTGGAGAAGCTGACCGGAGTGCCCTCGGCCGAGTCGGTGCACGAGTCGTCGTCCTGGGCCCGGGTGGGCACCAGCATGTAGACGGGGATGGGCAGTGCCCGGCGGCCGGGCACCAGCGCCAAGGCCACCTTGCAGAGCCGCACGGGCACGGCCGCCCCCAGGCACTCGCGCAGCAGCTCCAGCGCCGGCCCCTCCTGGCGTCCGGCGGCTTCTCATCAACGGTGGCTGGCGTGGAGGTCGGGGCAGGTGGGCAGCAGCAGCCCCAGCTCCAGGTCCTGCTGCACGTAGTGCTCGTGCAGGGCCAGCACACTAAGTCTGGAGGCACAGAAGTTCTTGTCCAGCTTCTTCACGGTGAAGCGGATGCTGCAGGCATCCAGCTCAGAAGGCAGGCGGCAGGGCTGCCAGCGGTTGGGGATGTCCAGGAAGTGCTTCCCGTAGCTCTCCCACTGCAGGCTGACCTGGCTGTCCTTGGGCTGGCCGGGCTGCGCGGCCAGCAGCGTCTTGCTGCTGCTGGGTGGCATGGTCTGCCCGAGGCTGTTGGGCAGCTCCCTGGGGCTCACCATGCTGCTGCCCAGTCTGCCTTTTCTCCATTAGTTTATTTCCCAAATGCCGACAACAGTTAGGGCTGGGCTAGGCCAAAGCCAAGAGCCTAGAATGCAATCTGGTTTTTCTATATGCTTGGCAAGGACTCAAGTGCTTGAGCCATTACCTGCCACCCCAAGAGTGAACATCAGCAGGAACCCTGATTGGAAGCAGAAACCCAGGACTCATACTGGACGGTGTGATATGGATGCATACTCCCAAATAGTGACTTAATCACTGCACCAATGCCTTGCTTCTAAAAATCAACTTATAAAAAGAAGTTACAGTGAGTATTAATAATTTTATAATCAGAAATGGCCACTACGGCTGGCGCTGTGTCGATCCGAAACCAGGAGCCAGGTGATTCCTCCTGGTATCCCATGCGGGTGCAGGGACCCAAGCACTTCGCCCATCCTCCACTGCCCTCCTGGGCCACTGCAGAGAGCTGGACTGGAAGAGGAGCAACCACAACTAGAACCCAGTGCCGGCCCCAGGCTATTACCCAAGTGAACCACGGCGCCAGCCCCAGGTTTTGGTTTTTATTTTAAGATATTGTCTTTTTTTTATTATTTGACAGGTAGAATCATAGACAGTGAAAGAGAGAGACAAAGATCTTCCTTCCTTTGGTTCATTCCCCGAATGGCCGCTACGGCTGGAGCTATGCCGAACCAAAGCCAGGATCCAGGAGCTTCTCCCTGGTCTCCCATGTGGGTGCAGGGGCCCAAGCACTTGGGCCATCCTCCACTGCCCACAGCAGAGAGCTAGACTGGAAGAGGAGCAACCAGGACTAGAACCCGGTGTCCATATGGGATGCCAGCGTTGCAGGTGGAGGATTAACCAAATGAGCCATGGCAATGGCCCCGAAGATACTGACTTTGATAATCCTGAAAGCAAATGAGTGAACACCCAATTCATGCCACCATAAACCTTCAAAGGAAATGAAACAGAAGGAAACTCATGATCCTAAAAGTGAATATACTGAACTTGATGAAGCTGTTTGATAAGCAAGAAAATTATCACTGAAGCCTACAGAGCCCACAGCAGATAAAGTCAATGGGAACCAGATAAGTGGGAATTTTCGAAGGAGTGAAGGAAAACACAGATCACCTATGATGATGGTGATGAAAAAACAAACTATATTCAGAGACTGGAGACATACAATAAACTGGTTTTAAAAATGAGGAGAAACCAAAAGAAGAGGGAAGAGGACAAAGAAGAGGAAAAAGAAGCAGAAAAAGATTGAAGAGGGGGCAGAAGCACACAAGGGGAAACCCACTCAACAGCATTTTAGCTATGGTGTCTTTAATCAGTAGATAGTTAAGTGAATGCTTTATTTGTTTAAAAGCTTATTTTCGCCGGCGCCGCGGCTCACTAGGCTAATCCTCCGCCTTGCGGCGCCGGCACACCGGGTTCTAGTCCCGGTCGGGGCGCCAGATTCTGTCCTGGTTGCCCCTCTTCCAGGCCAGCCCTCTGCTGTGGCCAAGGAGTGCAGTGGAGGGTGGCCCAGGTGCTTGGGCCCTGCACCCCATGGGAGACCAGGAAAAGCACCTGGCTCCTGGCTCCTGCCATCGGATCAGCGCGGTGCGCCAGCCGCAGTGCGGCGGCCATTGGAGGGTGAACCAACGGCAAAGGAAGACCTTTCTCTCTCTCTCTCTCACTGTCCACTCTGCCTGTCAAAAAAAAAAAAAGCTTATTTTCAAAAATTTTGCTCTACATCGAACTGTTGGTTAATAGACTGTTGCTTCAAATATATATATATATATATTTAGTCAATTTTATAATGTTTTCTCATTTTCATGATTTTTATATTTTGAATTTCTGTCATTGAAATTTAAGATTATAGTTGCTAAATTTACCAGAAGCATTTGTTCTGCTAAATATTTCCAGAAGAACCCACTGAAAATGATGCTGAACCATGCTGCACTAACGGCATGCTAATCACTTTGTGTTAGAAATGTAATCCGGTGGCCGACCCTGCAGCATAGCAGGGTAAGCATCCACCTGAGATGCCAGCTGCTGTGCACCTGAGTCCCAGCTGCTGCACTTCTGATCCAGCGCCCTGCTAATGGCCTGAGAAACAGTGGGAGATAGCCCACTGAACCCATGAGGGAGACCCGGAAGAAGCTCCTCGCTCTTGGCTTTGGATCGGCCCTTCTCTGGCTATTGCGGGCCTATGCGGAGTGAAACAGCAGATGGAAGACTGCATTCTCTGTCTTTCCCTCTTTCTTTCATTTTGCCTCTCAAATAAATAATCTTTATTTTAAAGTAAAAAATAAATACAATCTTTATGGTAACATTACCTACTATAAAACCATTAACTAATTAAAATCAAGTAAAAGTCTCAGCATTTTTAAAGCACCACATGTAATAGTCATAAAATCTTGCTTGTTTGCATCAGATCCAAAAGAGAGTTAAAAGAAAGCTAGTCACATTAAAGTCATATTTTTAGAATGACTCTACTATTAAACATAATTTTACCTTATTTAAAAATTATTATCTAGAGTGAAATCTATTTAAAATATCGATATTATTGAAGTGAATTGGCATGTATTTTATAAATTAGTCACATAATAGTTTATTCAAGAATAGGATATTTGTAAGACTATAAATATCACTGGTTCTTATTTGAGTTGTAGAAGGATCCAGACACACTGACAAATGTCCACTAGAATGCACTTCATTCTGCTGAAGTTTATTCTCAAATTGGTAGTAAAATACATAAAACCTTCAGAAAGTATTTCAGGTCTTTCTGAGACAGAAAAGAGAGCTGCCATCTGCTTGTTCACATTTCAAATTGCAATAGACAGGACTGAGCTGAGCCAAAGCCAGGAGCCAGAAACTCAATCCAAGTTTCTCACAGAAGACAATTACTTGATTCATCACTGCTGCCTCCTAGAGTCTCCTTTAGCAAGTAGCTGGAGTCGGGAGCTGGATGTCAAACCCATGTAGTCCAATATGGAACACTGACATTTGAACAGCTCAGTCACTACCGTAAACACCTGCCTCCTCATGCAAATACTGAAAAGTTGATGCACCAATATAAATATAAAGCAAGTAGTCACATTTATGTTTATAGAAGGCAAAAAGCATTAATTGGTATGAAGAGGCACTATATGAAATAAAGGTGATAGTCCATCAAGAAGATGTAACAATTATCAATATGTACACACAAGAGTGCAGTTTTAATGCTCATTTATTTTAAAAAGGCATTAAAATGAAAAGATCAGCAAACCCAACTTTCACAATGGGACCTAGAAAAATGCTCTCTGCTTCCTATCGAGTTTCCTGCCAAAATTTCCTATGAGGCAGCAGATAATTGCCCAAGTACTTGGGCTCCTGCCACCAATGTGGGAGACCTAAACGGACTTCCTAGCTGCTGGCTTTTGCATGACTAACTTTGCTCAGGTATTTGGGGAGTGACCCAGTGCATGAAAGATGTGTATCTACGTGTGTGGGTCTATGTATCTCTCTCCACTCTATCTTAGCCCTCTTTCAGATAAAAGAACATTTTTTGAACAGTGATGGCAGTGAAATAGGTGATTCATCACATTAAAATAGGAGAAAGGCCTGTAAATACAAAGCTAGTAACAAAAAGTTATGTAGCCAAAACATAGGACTTTAAAAGTAATAACAGAATACCATGAACAAAATTTATCTTAAAATATAAACTTACTATTTTTGATTTAACTTGTAAAGACAAAGAGGGAGGCAGGGAGGGAGGGGGGAGGGAGGGAGGGAGCGAGCGAGCGAGAGCGAGCGAGCACAAGTACGCTGTCTTCTGCTGGTTCATTCCACAAAATGTTTGCAACAACTAACTGAATCCAGGAGCTGAGAAGTCTGTGGTTCTCCCACATAGGTGGCAAGGACATAACTAACCTAGTTACGATCTGCTGCCACCCAGAGTGCACATTATTAGGAAACTGAAACTGAGAATGGATCCAGCACTTGACTCAGGCACTCTTATATGGGATGTGGGGGTCCCCAGCGGTATCTTAACTTCTAGGTTAAACGCCAATACTAGCACATATTGAACTTCCTTCTGTAAAAATAGAAAATCCAAATAATAAACATTAAAAAATACCACATTGGTGACCATAGTTCTCCTATAACTATAAGACATAAAACCATGTATTTTTAGAAGACACATTCTCAGTGTTCAAAGAACTGCTCATTTTCATATTATGTAAACCTTTTGAGAACAAAAGGGACAGCAGTCTGGTTTGTTGTATAATACTGATACCAAAAGCATAAATGGAAAGAAGAAATATAATTCATTGTATAAGTCTCAAAAGTGGACATAAATACAAATATTTCAATAATAATTTAATAAACCAAATGTAGCATTTTAAATATCAAACAAAATAGAAATTCTGGTAAAATAGCATAAGAGACGCATGGGAACTTTAAATACGTTAAAATGAGACACGGAAGAAAGTTTAGCCAATGAGTTTGTATGTTTAATGTTGGAACATCAGGTAACAGTGATGGTTCCTGTGAAGTCACCGTGCCCTTGGACATCAGTATGAAGGAGTAGCATCACTCCAGTACTTGAGAGTACAGTCTGGACTTCAACAAGGTCTCCTCAACCGGTGTGAGAAGCAAAAGCCTATTGCAGATGGTCTGTCAGTGACCTCTCTAAGGGCAAAAAATAATCCAATTATTACTTCTCAGCTGGCTGTTACACAAATTAAGATAAATTTAGGAAATTATACTCTGCTTCCTTTATATATGAAAATGATTTTAAATAAAAGAACAAAAGAAAAATCAATACACAAAATCACCATCAGATGAGATCAGTTGTAGTCTCTGAAATTTAAAACAACAACAACAACAAAAAAAAAAGTGTCAGGTATTTTCAGAAGGAATCAAAAATAGTTGTAGTCATAGGCCTTAGGGGATCTTGAGAACACTTTGCCCCCTTGGGCACAAAATCACTAGAAATTAAAGAACAGAGATTGTTTTCTGATCAGAATATTCCTTCCTTGTTTTTACTCTAGTTAAATCCTACAAATAGAACTTAACAAGTCCCTTTGGGACAGCTGATCCACTTTTCTGAATTCTTAATCTGTTCCTGTAACTTCTTGCTACCTAATCTTTCTTTGTGAATTGATTTTTAAAAAATATATATAGGATAAATGTTCAGGTCAGGTATAACATAAAATGTAAACACTGAGGAGGATAGAAATACTGATTGGGCTCCACCCTCCCTAAATAGCAATTAATCTATCAAAGGATTCATAGGTGGAGAAATGTTGGAGTTCTTAAAACTCTAATTAATCTGAGTTTGTGGCAACTATACTGCATGAAGTGGTTTCTAGAAGTCATTCTATTGCTTCTTAAATTTGTGGTCATGGCTCCTGTGGTGAGTGAGTCATCAGCTTGGGTCTCTTTCTGTGAACATCCCTCCAGGGAAAATCAGAGACAGGAATAGGGAGAGCCCCTACTCCAGATAGGGGCAGGTAGCAGTGTGTGTAATGGACTTTTCTCTTCTATATCGGCCAGATTTCAGGACATCCTAAGAGGCAGCTGTGCCAACCAGAGGATAAAATCAATCAAAAACGCTTCCATGCATTTTCTTAGAGAAAAGTTTCAACACTAACTTACAGATGTTCTTTACTTCTTTGTGAAGTTTCACCCAACTCACATCAATTTCTCACTTTTAGTTGGAAGCCATGGGTAAGTTTCTTGGCATATCCAATTTTATTCATCACACAACTTCAGACAGACTAATGACTACTGCAATGGAAAATGTAGTGGTTCTTGTTTTGTAAAATCAAATCTCTGTGATTTATAGACTGATATTTTCATGATAATTTAAAATTACATTTTCCCTTAGATACACCTCCTATGGATAATTTACTTTGATGCATTCTGGTTTGTAGGATTAAGAGCTGTTTGACAGATTGGCTTCAAAAGTTTCTATTGCCTCATGAGATTTAGAAGTGATTTCATTAAGCAATGTGCCTAATCAGCTACAAAATGGATATCTGTTTACAGAAGAACAATGTCCTGATGCTTTTACTTTTAAACATGAAATTCCTTTTTCTGAAATGAAGAAACATGAGAATCAACATATTTGTGAGCCCTTGAACAGTCTTATCCATCCAAACAAGTTTTATGTGTGAGCAAGCACGAAGTATCCTATACACACATAGTTAGCAGCATAAAATATGTGTTCAGCAAAACCCGTCCATTTGGTCTTTTGTGTTTCAGCTTCTTGGAAATAGGAAGAATGTGAGTTGATACTCATCGTCATCACTCTGTGCCTTTATCATGTGAAATTCTACAAATAGCATCGTATCTTCATTGGCCCCAGATACTGCAAGAACGCTGAATGGACATCTGAGCCCAATGAATCCTGCAGTGGGAAATGACCTTTGAATTTTTCTAGATCAATTCCTCACCAATCAGGAATCCCATGCTGAATAAATGGTTAATCGATTTATGATTTACAACCTTTGCTGACATAAACTTCATTCCTATGAAAAGGACTAATTTTCAAGGAGGTGATTCCAGTGGTTATAGAGTTCTTTCTTAAACAAAGATAACATCATTTGTCAATAATTTGTGCTGAGTGAATTAAGCCAGTCCCAAAGAGACAAATATCATATGTTCTCCCTGATCGGCGACAACTAACTGAGCACCAAAGGGGAAACCTGTTGTAGTGAAGTGGACACTATGAGAAACAGTGACTTGATCAGCTCTTGTCCTGACTGTTGATGTACAATGTAATACTTTATCTATTTTAGTATTTTCTCTTTATTTTGTGGAGAATGATCCATCATGCGAAGCGGGATACACAGCAGACTAGTAGAAAGCAGGTGTCCTAAATAGCACTCTGGCCTCAGAATCAGCCCTTAAGGCATTCGGATATGGCTGAAGAGCCCATGAGAGTATTTCAGGCATGGAAAGCCAAGACACCCTGGAAAAAAAAAAAAGAAGACCTAAATGAAAGATCTCTGCGAGTGAGATCCCAGTGGGAAGAACGGGGCCATCAAAGAAGGAGGTACCTTTCTCTGAAGGGAGGAGAGAACTTCCACTTTAACTATGACCCGGTCTGAATAAGATCGAAGTCAGTGAACTCAAAAGGCTTCCATAGCCTTGGCAACTCATGACTAGAGCCTAGGGAGATTACTGACGCCACAAACAAGAGTGTCAAATTGGTAAGTCAACAACAGGAGTCATTGTGTACTTACTTCTCATGTGGGATCTGTCCTTAGTGTGTTGTCCAATATGAAGTAATGCTATAACTAGTACTCAAACAGTATTTTACACTTTGTGTTTATGTGTGGGTGCAAACTGATGAAATCTTTACTTAATATCTACTAAATCAATCTTCTGTATATAAAGAGAATTGAAAATGAATCTTGATGTGAATGGAATGGGAGAGGGAGTGGGAGATGGGAGGGGTGCGAGTGGGAGGGAAATTATTGGGGGGGAAGCCATTGTAAGCCATTAACTGTACTTTGGAAATTTATATTTACTAAATAAAAAAATATAAAAAGATTCCCGTGATGAAGAGAACATCCTTTGGTGCACTCTTTTTTTTTAGATTTCTTTTATTAATTTGAAAGGCAGAGTTACAGAGAGAGATAGAGGTCTTCCATCTGCTGGTCCACTCCCCAGTTGGCTGCAATGGCTGGCGCTATGCTGATCCAATGCTAGGGCCCAGGAACTTCTTCTGGGTCTCCCATGCGGGTGCAAAGGCCCAAGGACTTGGGACATCTGCTGCTGCTCTCCCAGGTAATAGCAGAGAGCTGGATCAGAAGTGGACCAGACAGGACTAGAACTGGAATCCATATGGGATGCTAGTGTTTCAGGCCAGGGCTTTAACCTGCTGTACCACAGCACCAGCCCCGGTTCACTCCTGAAATGGCTCCAACAGCATGAACTGGGACAGACTGTCGCCGGGAGCAAGGAAGTCCAACCAGGTAGCCCACATTGGTCGCAGGGGCCAAAGCACTTGTGTCATCTTTTGCTGATTTCCCAGGCACATGTACAGGGAGGTGGGTCAGAAGCAGAGCATCTGGAACTCAAATCAGTGCTATGACATCGGATGCTGGCCTTGGTATAAATCGCTGCACCAAAAGGATGGCTCTGCCATATAATTTTAATGTAACAAAATTCTTGGAATAAAAGCTTAAAATATGGTTCAAAAGTAAATATATATTTGGGGAAGGAAGTAGCAAAGATATGCTTTTACAGTGGGAGAAGTATAGAGTGGCTTGCAATTGAAGGAAGCCAGGAAACACTGAGTAAATAGGATTCAAACTCCATGAGTTTCCAAATTAAACAATACATTTACAATAGAAATATTTGGTAACTCATTTCAGGAAAGCAGTCTGTAGTAGACCAGCATTCCTTTCTCCCTGGGGAGGATAAAATCCTTGGAGGTGCTGCCTGAATAAACTCCATGGGGGTCACATTTATCACATCATAAAAGTTGATTTTTGTATGGGATAAAAAGTAGGGGTCAATCTTAATCTTCTGTATAAGGGGATTCAGTTTCCCCAGCACCATTTATTGAAGAAAGAGTACACGTACTTTCAGCACTTTTGTCAAAAGATCAATTATTAGTAGATACATGGATTAGTTTCTGGAATCTCCCGTTCTATCCTATTCATCTTTGTGTCTCTTTTTATGCTAGCACTATGCTGTTTTGTTTACAATAGTCCTGGAGTACACCTTGAAATCTTGTCTTGTGATTCCTCCAGCTTTGTTCTTTTTGTTCAAGTTTGTTCTGCCTTTGCTGAATCTATTGTGCTTAGACATGAATTTTAGTATTGTTTTTAACACAATTGTGAAAAATGTCATAAATATTTTCATGAGGAAGCACTGACCCTGTAAATTACTTTGGGTAATATGGAAAGTTTTAAATTACTTTTTACAATCCATGAATATGAGCAGTCTTTGCATTTTCTGTGTCTTTTTCAATTTCTTTCTTCAGTTTTTTGTAATGTGCATTGCAGAGGTCGTTCACTTACCAGGTTTAATTTGCTCCCAGGCATTTTTTGGTAGTTCTCCTGAATGGGATTGCTTTTTTCATTCTTTCCACAGGGAGTTAATTATTGGTGTATAAAAATGTAACTTGTTTTGTGTGTTGATTGTATCCTGTGACTTTACAGAATTTGTCAGTTCTAATGTGTTTTTGAGGAGTCTTTAGGTTTTTCATCATATAGAATCATATCATCTGAGAAGGAATAGTTTGAGCTTCTCCTTTCTATTTGTACTCTTTCTCTTTCCAAATGGCTCTGGCTAAAATTTCCAATACTATATTGAAGAAGAGCAGCAACAATAAATATATATCCTAGTGTGGTTCCAGATCTTAGAGGAAATGCATTCGATTTTCCCTCATTCAATAGGACAGTGACTGAGAGTTGTCATATATTACCTTTATTATATTGAACTATCTTTTTTTATGAAACAGGAATGGGTGTTGAATTTCACTGAATGATTTTTTGCATCCATTGGAATAATTATATCATGCTTATGATTCAATGTACTTGTATGATATACTATATCTTATGATACATTGTGAAATATTTTATATATATATATATATATATATATATATGGGGAAAACAAAACTCAAGCCTTCCTAGTTTAGATGGAATTCACAGTTACTGTAGTATACATTAATATAAAAAAGAGCCACCCACATCTGAGATTTTATTCTCAATATGGCATAGAATACCTACATGTCTGATGTATGTGTGTAAATATATATGGAAAAAGTAGATTTAAATCATTTTAATTCAGAAGAAATTTTCAGTATTAAAAATGGGTGTCCCTTAGGTACTTCCTTTAAAAGAAAAGGGGCGCTAGAGGACTGTACATGGGGTGGTGTTTTTCTGGTACAAATTGGATAAAACCACTTCTGCTGCCAGGAACAGATTTTCCCATTCTAGCCTACAATTTTTATTCCCAAAAAAGACAGAGAATACCTCTTCTTCTAATGTATACATTTGCGAAAAGTAAATATAAGCCTTCTTAGTTCAGAAGGAATTCAAAGTTATTAAAAACGGGTTTTCCTCAGTTAATTCTTTTAAAAGAAATCTGGAATGCTAGAGGACTGTTCATTGCCTGGCTTTTGCTGGCACAAACTGAATAATACCAGTTCTATTGCTAGGAACCGATTCTCCCATATGAGTATACAATTCTTTTGTGTGTGAGTGTGTCTGCATGTGTGTGTGTGTGTGTTACATTATATTTTCGATATTTTTATAAATTTGCTGAGTTACATTTTTGGATTTATGCTCGATGAAATAATACATGTAATTGAATACCCAGTCTTTTTTACTAAAAATTCACTGATTGGGACTAGTCACCATTTAGAGTACTCATTTTATTTATATTTTGTATTCATGCAGGCTTCCTTATTTTTTGGCTGTATGACATTTCTGTCATGGAATACAGTTTTATAAATTTATTTATTTAGTTTCCTTTCATTAACAAAACAAAACTGCCACAGTCTACCTTAATGCGGAAAAACGTTGACCACATCGGACATTTATTCCCAAAACAGAGAACATCTCCACTTCTGATATGCATATTTGGGAAAAGTAAGTTTAGGCCTTTTTTGTTCAGAAGAAATTCACAGTTATTGAAAATGGGTTTGCCTCAAATAATTCTTTTAAATGAACTAGAATGCTAGAGGACTGTTCATTGGCTAGTCTTTGCCAGCACAAGCTGGATAAAACCAGTACTGTTGCCAGGAAGTGATCTTCCCATACTAGTCCGCATCTGTTTTCTTTTTATTTTGTGTGTTAGATTTTGTTTTGGATATTTTTATAAATTTACTGAGTAACATTCTTAATTTTTTGCTTGATTTAGGAATTCATGTAATTTATCAGCTCTATTTTTAAAAAATAATTTCTGGACTGCTTTCAGTAACCATTTAGAGTCCTCATTTTATTTATATTTTTGATTTCACAATTGCTCCCTTATTCTTTCAGGTTTGTGTCCTTTCCCTCATGGATTCTCATTTTTTAAATTTACTTCTTATATCTCCTTCATCAACAACAGTATATTTGATATGGTGTACCTTAATACAGAAAAAAGTTTTCCACATCTGAAACTTTCTCAAATAGCCAAAGAATACCTCCACTTCTGATATAAGTATGTGCGAAAAGTAAATTTAAGACTTTTTTTACCACAGAAGTTAATTCACAGTTACTGAAAATGGGTTTACCTCACGTATTTCTTTTTAAAAAACTGGAATTCTAGAGGACTGTTCGTTGGCTGGTTTTGGATTGCACAAACTGGATAAAACCACTTCTTATTTGTTTCTTTCACAACAACACATTTGCCATAGCATACCTTAATACAGAAAAAAGCTGCCCATATCTGACATTAATTCCCCAAAAGACAAAGAGCACTTACACTTCATATATATAATATCCATTATATATATATATATATATATATATATATACACACATATATATGCAAAAAGTAAAATTTAAGCCTTTTTAGCACAGAGGTATTTAGGGGTTGTAAATGGGTTTGCCTCAGGTACTACTTTTAAAAAAATCAGAAAATCTAGAGGACTGTTCATTGGCTGTTTTTGGCTGGCAGAAACTGCATAGATCCACTTCTGTTGCTGTGAACCATTTTCTAATACTAGTTCACACTGCTTTTTCTGTTTTCTGTGTTCAATTTTGTTTTAGATATTCTTATAAATTTACCAAGTTACATTCTTGGTTTTTGCTTGATTTAACAATTCATGTGATTGGATATCAGCTCTTTATTTAAAATTTCTGGACTGCTTCAACTCACATTTCAGAGTCCTCATTTTATTTATATTTTTGGCTTCACACTGGCTGCCTTATTCTTTCAACTGTATGGCTTCTCCTAATTAAATTCTGTTGTTTTAGATTTCCATATTTAGTTTTCTTTCATCAATATAATGTATTTGCCATTGTATACCTTAATGCAGAAAAATCCTGACTACAAATGACACTTAGTCCCCAGAAAGAGAACAGCGACCCTTCTCATATATATTTTTGGGAAAAGTAAACTAAGTCTTTTCAGTTCAGAAGGAATAAGCATACCTTAATACAGATAATACCTCTGATAAATATATGTGTAAAAATAAATTTGAAGATTAAGTAGAGGGAATTCACAGTTATTGACAACGGGTTTGCCTCAGGTACTTCTTTTAAAAACCAGGAATGCTACAGCACTGTTTATTGGCTGGTTTTGAACGGCACAAAATTTATAAAACCTGCTGCTAGGTACTGATGTTCCCATACAAAAATTATGTTTTATTCTTTTTAATTTATTTAGTATGTTATATTTCATATATTATTATACAGAATATCTATTTATATACATATATAAAATATAATATACATTATATATTGGGTAAATTTATCAAGTGACATTCTTGGTTTTATGCTCAATGGAGGAATTTATGTAACTGGATATTCACTCTTTTTTAAAAAAAAAATTCAGGACTGCTTCAAGTCACCACTTACAGTCCACATTTTATTTATATTTTTGGCATCACAACGGCTCCCTTATTCTTTTGGCTGTATGCCATTCTGCTCATGGATTCTGGTTTTTTAAAATTTACTTAGTTTTTTTTTTTTCATCAACAACAACATATCTGCCATAGTAAAACTTAATATAGAAAAAAAGCTGTCCAGGGACCGCCACACCTGCAGCACCAGCATCCTATATGGGCAACGGGTTCTAGTCCCAGTTGCTCCTCTTCCAGTCCAGCTCTCTGCTGTGGCCCAGGAAGGCAGTGGAGGATGCCCCAAGTGCTTAGGCCCCTGCACCCCATGGGAGACCAGGAGAAGCACCTGGCTTCTGGCTTCGGATCAGCGCGGTGTACTGGCCGCAACGGCCATTGGGTGGTGAACCAACGGAAAAGGAAGACCTTTCACTCTGTCTCTCTCTCACTGTCCACTCTGCCTGTCAAAGCAAACAAACAAACAAACAAGCAAACCAGGATTCCTAGAGGACTATTCATTAGCTGGTTTTGCCTGGCACAAACTGGATAAAACCACCTCTGCTATTAGGAACCAATTTTCCCATAAAATCCACCATTCTGGATTTTGTGTGTCTGGAGGTTATATTTTATTGTGGATAGTTTTATAAATTTATCAAGTTCCATTTTTGGCTTTATGCTTTATTTAGGAATTCATGTAATTGGTATCTGGTCCTTTTTTTTAAATTTCTGGACTGTTTCAACTCACCATTGAGAGTCCTCATTTTACTTGTATTTTTGGCTTCATGCTGGCTTCCTTATCCTTTCAGCCTTGTGCCATTTCCCTTATGGATTCCCATTTTTTCAATTTACTTCTTATTTCTCTTTCATCAGCAACAACACATTTACCATAGTGTACCTTAATATAGAAAAAGTTCCCCACGTCTGACCTTTTAACCTCAAAAAGGCAGAGAACAGCTCCACTTCTGATATTTGCATGTGGCCATAGTAAATGTAAGCCTTTTTTTAGTACAGAGGGTTATTGAAAATGGGTTTGCCTCAGGTACTTCTGTAAGAAAAACAAATACGAGAGGACAGTTCATTGCCAGGTTTTGGCTACAACAAACTGGATGAAACCGGTTCTGTGGCTAAAAACCTCTTTTCCCATACTAGTCCACCATTTTAGTTGTGTTATTTATTCTGTGTGTTACATTTTGCTTTGGATGTATGTATAAATTTCCCAAGTGACAATCTTTGTTATATGGTTATTTATGTATAAATGTAATCAGATATCGGGTTTCTTTTTTAAAAAAAAATTCTTCAGTGCTTCAACTCACTATTGAGAGTCCTCATTTTACTTATAGTTTTGGCTTTGTGCTGGCTCCTTACCCTTTCAGCTTTATGCCATTTCCCTTATGGACTCCCAGTTTTTCAATTTCCTTCTCATTTCTCTTTCATCAACTTTTGCCATCACGTACCTTAATACAGAAAAAAGTTTCCATCTGATATTTTAATCTTAAAAAGGTAGAGAACACCTCCACTTATGATATATTGATGAGGGAATAGTAAATTTAAGCCTTTTTAGTACAAAGGGAACTCAGTTATTAAAAATGGATTTGCCTGGGGTACTTCTTTAAAAAAAGATAAATGCTAGACAACTGTTCACTGGCTGGTTTTGGCTGCCACAAACTGAATAAAACTGGTTCTGTTGCTAGGAACCTGTTTTCCCATACTAGCCCACCATTCTGTTTTTTAATTTTTATTTTGTGTGTTACATTTTCTTTTGGGTATATGTATACATTTACCAAGTTACACTCTTGGTTTTATGCTTGATTCAAGAATAACTGTAACCAGATATCCCTTTTTTTTTTATCTATACTGCTTCAACTCACCATTTACAGTCCTCATTTTACTTATATTTATATTTTTGGCTTTATACCGGCTTCCTTATTCTATTGGCTTTGTGCCATTTCCCTCATGGTTTCCCACAGCAACTCTGATGCCAGACTCATGCCACTGGTGACAGTGAAAGGACTTGTATACTCATGTGTGGAGCAGCCAGGCCCAGCTGGAGCAGAACCCACACAGCTAGGACATACATATATGCTTACACAGACAGACAGACACACAAACACACATGCTCACTCCACAGGGGAGTGAAGTTCAGGCTCTGCTTTGTTGGGAAGAGCAGAGGCTGCTGGAATGCAGCAGGAGCAAGCCCACAAAGCTGGACGAAACCCACCAGGCCCTTCACACTTCTGCAGGGGCCAGAGGTGATCTGGAGAAGCATGGCATTAGAGGAGCCTGAGCTGCTACTGGTGACAGGGATCCCTAGCATTCCCTGGTGGTCTCCCCAGTACCTAGCTCTCCCGGGTGCTCCTGCCCCTCCCCCACACTTCCTTGTTGGCAGCATTGGCTTCAGTATTACTTGCATGTGTGTCCAGTATCGGTGCTGAAATCAGTGTTTCATCTCTCAACCACTTACCTGCACCCAGGGCAGGGGCCTTGTTCCTCCCACAGACAGACTAGGTGGGGCCGACACAGGACACAAAGAAGGAAGGCCATGCTCGGCCATCTGCTCCCTTCTCTGTCATCCCGGGAAAACTCTCTGATGATCAGTGCTGACAGCACCACAGAGGAACAGGACAGGAGCAGAGTGGGAGGACACAGAATGGATCAGCAGGGCTGAGACCTGTCCTGTGTCAGAAGTTTGTAGCCTGGGGAGTCCTGCTTACTGCAGGGGCGGGCACAGACTGAACTCAGGGAGCTGGGTGAGGTGTGTGGGGGGGAACCCACTGCACTAACTAAAATTCAAAATGCCAAGGCTTTGAAAGTTGTTACAAGGGGTAGCAACGGCATAGCAGATTAAACTACTGCTTGGGAAATGGGCATCCCATACTGGAGGGCTGGTTTGAATCCTGGCTGCTCCTCTTCCAGTTCGGCTCCCAGCTAATGTGATGGGAAGGTAGCAGAGGATGACCCACGTTCTCGAGTCCCTGCCACCCATGTAAGAGTACAGAACGCCTGGCTGAGACCTAGCTGTTGCAGCCATTTGAGGAGTAAACCAGAGGTTAGAAAAATCTCTCTCCTTCTTTTTCTCGTTGCACTTGTTTGCAAATAAAACAATAATAATAATTAATAATAAAAAAACATTGGTTCAAAACAGAGGTGTATTGGAGGAAGAGGACAGGTTACAGGTAGAGAGCCCTGCAGAAGGCTGGGATTTATCGAGCAGCTGACAGAAGGTGGTGGCAGAGCTAGGTCATGGCACATTTGCCACAGTTCTTCCCTCTTTCCTCAGCCCTGCAAAGACCACAGCAGCCCCCAGTATAGGGTTGTGCTTATTCTGAGGATGAGGAGGCTGACACTCATCCCTCCTGAGCTGGGAGGGCACCACTGGGACAGGACTGGTAGAACTCCACAAAGCTACCATTACCCAGAACCCTCTCTTTCCATGTTCTGTGGCAGTTAGAGGCCACCAGTGTTTCCAGTAACCCAAAACCCCCTCTTTCCATGTGTCCAGTAACTGACGGACCTGGGGTTCATTTTCTAGACAGGAGGCATGTTTGGCAGAGCTCGATGGATCCAGCTCTGCATGTCCTGCTGACTTGAGGACATTTGCTTTCAGGTGTGTGGCCCTGGGCTCTCTGGGCTGCTGCTGAGGGTGATGCTGGCTGAGTCTTCAGTGATGCCCATTGTGTGCTGAGCGTGGATACAGTCATGTCGCTGCTTCATCAGAGTGACCCTGGAACATGGGTGCCTGTGTGCCCTGGGTGTGAGCCTGTGTCAGGACACGGATGTCTGGGCAGGCACTATGCAGAACACTCAATTCGGGTGTGGGGTGAGCCCATCTGTGAACCCACCGGGCATGTGGTTCCCACAGGTGGGAGTGGGGTGGGAGCCTTCTGCACAGGTGCAGTGATGGTCATGGGAGGAAAGCTGGATGGCAAAGGAGGATGAAGAATGACCATCCTAGGGAAGTGGGGTGGGGCTATCCATGTCCCTGTCCTCTGCACAGTTCACCATTCTGGGACCTGGACTTCAGGCATTCACTGCCTGTGGGGCTGACACCTCCTCTGATCTGATGGACAGGAGCTGTGGGGAGCAGTTCCCTGTGGTTCTTTGAGGTTGTGTCATGGTGGGATTTTTGCCTTTCAGCTTCAAGGAGCTGTGGGACCTGGAGGTCTTGCTGGTCCAGGAAGCAGCACACATCACTGCTGAGTGTGAGCAGTTACAGAACTGGAGGCTGCATATCGGTGAGTTGGAGATCTGCTTCACAGAACCCCAAGGGGCTGCCCTGGTTCCACCAGTCCCTGATGTCCATGGCCTCTCACCAGGCCTCCCCCACCCATTTGGCATTAGGCCAAAGCTGAGTGACTCACAAGCAACTCAGGGGGCTGGTAGGGACAGAGTTGAGGTACAGCAGGTGCTGAGAGCTCAGGGATTCCCAAGGGCAGGGGGCAGCCTGCAGGTCCTCCCTGTCGCTGGTGGAGCCAGCCCAGTTCAGCAACATTCCAGAGCATGTAGCCATGGGGTGAGAGGCACCTTGCCTGGGCTGTGGGCAGGTGTCCAGCAGATCCCTGGGTCCCACATGGTTGGGCTAAAGGCCTCTTATAGAAGGCTCCTAGGAGGAGCCATGGCTGGGGCATCAGGGGCTGAGAAGCTACCCAGGGACCCCTCCCAGGGAGAGGAGGACAAGCGGGTTTGCAGTTCACA
Source organism: Oryctolagus cuniculus (assembly GCF_051225735.1). NCBI lineage: Eukaryota > Metazoa > Chordata > Mammalia > Lagomorpha > Leporidae > Oryctolagus > Oryctolagus cuniculus. The sequence continues at coordinate 95,456,008 of NC_142878.1, read as the reverse complement.
GTGACCTAATTGCCCTTGGTTCCGTGCTGGGAGGAGGACTTGTGGTGGAGGAGGCAGGACTTGAATCTGTTCACATCATCATCCCAGGACTGCACAGAAGCACAGAGACTAGGAGGTGGGCTCAGCAGAGCACCTGGAACAGTGCCCCAGGGGATTGTTCTGGAAATGTATCAAAAACCCACCTTTACTAACAGATAACTTACGTATTGCAAGCCACGTAGGGGAGGGGGGAGGTATCTTGCCTGAGCAGCTGACAGGACACAGAGCAAAGGATTGGCCACAGCTGTGTGGTCACTGTCACAGTTTCTGGGGCCGACAAGGAAGGGGCACGGTGCGTTTCAAGCATACAGGAGAAGCAGGTAGACAAGGGGGCATACTCTAAGGGATGTGGAGGCACCAGGATGGGTGGGCGCCTGGGTGAAGGCTCTCAGCAGCTAACAGTTCTCAGGCTAGGCACCTAGACCCTGTCACTTCAGGTCAAGGTCACTTCAGGCAACAGCTGCTGTGAGGGCAGAGCCCACCTACTCTTGGACAGCACAACCCTTCTCAGAACAGTCCTCACTAAGCTCTAGCAGAGGGTGATGACTTCTGCCCAGGAAAGGCAGCAGATGGCAAGTCCAGCCCCCCCCCAACACACACACAAGGAGGGTCCTGCTGGCCTTTTCTGCCTTGGAGACAAGGCAACAGACACTCACCCAATTAGAAGATCTAGGGCCTCACGGTCTGACTCCTTTAAGTTCAGTCATGTTAGGGCTCCTATGCTGCCTCCAAGGGCCACTGCAGAAAGGCCAGCAACTGGACTCATACCATCCCCTCTCCTTTCCCAGCCACGAGACTCACACACTCTAGAAATGCCTAAAGATGCTGAAGAACTGGAGGAAATATCAGAGTAATAGCAAGGTAAGGAGGAGGTTGAGGGCCCCTTTATGACAACTTCCTGCATGCTTGGTACAAGCAGTGCCTATTTCCAAGGCAGTACGCTGCTGATTCTCAGATGGCTGGAGGTAAGTGTTCTCACCCTAAAGTCTTCCTGTCCATCCATTGCATGGTCATCTTCTAGGGAGGGAAACTGATGTCACTATTTGGGTCACCACTAGGTCCAAGGTTGGGAGGCATCTTGGTGCTCCAAAAGGGTGAATCTACTGGGAATGAAGCCCACGCCTCCTGAGAACTGTGGGTAATGAGGCCAGAGCCCAGGCAGAGCCAGCCTCTCCCAAGACACCATGGAGCCCAGGGCTTCCATGTTCCAAGCACCTCAGGCTGTTCTCCACCCCATCCTGTTCCATCCCTGGGGTCTTGTCTCACCCAAGCCTCTCCTTTTCTGTAGCTGTGTCACAAAACAGACATGGGGATCACTGCCCAGATGTGGGGGAAGAAGTCAACACTGCTGCTAGACATGAACAAGATAAAGACCGAGAGTCCAGGAAAATACCAGGTACGAGCCCTCTACCTGCTCTCACACAGGTAGCACTAACAAGCCAAAGTCTCCCACCTGTTGTAAAGTGCAGCCCAAGGGATGGCCAGGCCTAGAGAGACAGGGTTATCCTTGTAGTATTTTTTTTTTGACCGGCAAAGTTAGTGAGAAAGAGAGACAGAGAGAAAGGTCTTCCATCTGTTGGTCTACTCCCCAAATGGCTGCTACGGCCGGCGCGCTGTGCCAATCTGAAGATAGGAGTCAGGGGCTTCCCCCTGGTCTCCTATGCGGGTGCAGGGCCCAAGCACTTGGGCCATCCTCCACTGCACTCCTGGGGCCACAGCAGAGAGCTGGACTGGAAGAGGAGCAACTGGCACAGAACCGGAGCCCCAACCGGGACTAGAACCTGGAGTGCCGGCGCCGCAGGTGAAGGATTAGCCTAGTGAGCCACAGTGCCGGCCTATCCTTGTACTTTAACAGGTGGCCTGGAGAGCAGAGCTTGGAGAGATGAGGTCATGGGAAATCTCAGCCACCTGGAGGTTGTGAGAAGGGCTTGAGTGCAGAGTGAGGGGTCAATGCCAACCAAGAGCTAGCTGGGAGCAAAATCAGGTTGGACTACAATATGCATGGAATGAGTTGAGGGTGAGGGCCATCCAAATTATGCCCTATTTTACTATTTGTGATCTCATATTTCTGCCTTTTTTACTTTTTATTTTGACTATGCCAATGTATCTCAACAATCAGGAATGAATAGTGTACCAAACCAAAAAATTCCATCCTCACAGTTCCTACAGGTATCTGAAGCAGTCTCCCGTCCCGCCTCACACAGCCACTCCCCCAGTGGAAAATAACTTAAACAAAGCCAAATGCATTTGTAGATATCTCAGTGTGCATTAGTAATTTAGAATTGTTTTTTAAACATGAGCATCATCACCCTTCAAATATTGCTGGAAGTCTACAATATCCAGTCAGTATTCATATCTACCTAACTGCCTTCCAGTCTCTAACTACATTCCATCAGAATGTGGAGCTTCTCTGTAGAGGAGCTAGTATTAAACACGTAAAGTAAAAACTTTCAAAAATGCCTTAAATAATGACAATTCCCATTGTGCCACTAAAAAGGCCACACTGAGTTATAAATTCAACAAAATGTTAGGGCATCAGTTCGCAGAAAATTACAAATCACTCATAACAGATATAAAAGATATAAATAAATGCAGAGTTGGACTATGTTTCATGGTTAAGAAGGCCCAGTACTACTATCAGCTTTGCCCACTCTGTCGAGTGGATTCAACCCAAAACCAGTCCAGGTCTCAGCAAGCTTTTCAGTAGACAATGCCAAGCTGATTCTGGAATGGACACAGAAAGCAAAGGGTCTAGAACAGCCAAAACGATGCTTATGCAGAAGAGATATGCTGAGAAACTCAAACTATTCTTTTTAGATTCTTCTACTATACAAGTACAGTAAGGAAGACAGGGCTGTGTTAAAAAATGACAGATGTATAGCTCTGTGGGAGAAAATGGAGAAACTGGTTCTCCAATTTAAGTGATCTTTGACCAAGGGCCCAACAGAACTCACTGGATCCAGGTTACTCATTTTAACAAATGATACTGAAACAATCTGGCACCCCTGTCGCTCCCCCTCTTCATGGAGGAACGACACAGGACCCTGCGCTGTTCTTTCTGTCTGCTCGGCCCTCCCCGGGTTTGCTGCTGGTTCTTCCCGGGTTGGCTACTATCCCTTCCACCTCCGTGGAAGGGCAGTTCCCCCTGGCCACATTCCCCACTTCCGCAGGGGAGCGGCACACCACCGGCCGGCTCTCTCGGGGGCTGCACAGGTGTTCCTTCAGCTAGATGTTCCCCATAGATGTTCCTGGTGCATGCCGTCTCTCTCCTCCTTTATAGTCCTCCTCCACCAATCCCAACTCGGCTGCCCACACGCCGAGTACGCTGCTCTCCTCCAATCAGGAGCAAGTCCTACAGTTAATTGGTTGAACTGGAGGCAGCTGTGCGGAAGCTGTTTACTTCTCTCCCAGCGCCATATTGTGGGAGAGCAGATGCATAGAATAAGTCCTAATTCCAGTAACAGTCTAGTCCGAGCTGCTCCCCACAACCCCTATGCAAAGCAAAGCACAAAGTTCTCAATACATACCTCTACAGAACTGATTTAAAATGGACCACAGATCTAATTAACTATGAAATCATAAATATTCCATAAATATACAGAAGGATATGTACTTTGATTTCATGTTGAGTTTTTGCAAAATGCAAAAGCATATTCCAAGAATGACAGAAAAAAAATTGATCAGTGGAACTTCAACACTTTTATTCTGCCCAATATATTGTAAAGAGAATGAAGTAAAAAGCTAGAGAATGGGTTATGATTAGGGAGTGGGAGAAAATTGTATATTTTTTAAGGATTTATTTATTTGAAAGGTGGAGTTACAGGGAGACAGAGGCAGAGAGAGACAGAAGTCTTCCATCTGCTGGTTCACTCCCCAGATGGCTGCAATGGCTGGAGATGCTCTGATCCGAAGGCAGGAGCCAGGAGCTTCCTCGGGGTCTCCCACGTGGGTGCAGGGACCCAAGGACTTGGGCCATCTTCTACTGCTTCAGGAAAGGAGCAGCCTGGACTCGAACCGGAGCCCATACGGGAGGCCCGTCCTTCAGGCAGCGGCTTTACTCGCTACTCTACAGTGCCAGCATCAGGAGAAAATATTTACAAAACATACAGCTAATGAAGGACTTGTTCCTGATTATACACTGAACACTTAAAATTTAATCCAGAGGGGCCGGCACTGTAGCTCAGTAGGCTAAACCTCTGCCTGTAGCGCCAGAATCCCCAATTGGCACTAGTGGTGTCCTGGCTGCTCCTCTTCCAATCCAGCTCTCTGCTATGGCCTGGGAAAGCAGTAGAAGATGGCCCAAGTGCTTGAGCCCCTGCACCCATGTGGGAGACCCGGAAGAAGCTCCTGGCTCCTGGCTTTGGATCGACTTAGTTCTGGCCATTGAGGCATTTGTGGAGTGAACCAATGGGTGGAAGATCTTTCTGTCTCTCCCCTTCTCTGTCTGTAACTCTACCTCTCACATAAATAAATGAAACCTAAAAATTTTTAATGAGCAAAAAGGTGACCCCTCCACCCCGCAACTGGCACCGTATATAATAGGACACTATCTCCAATAAGCACACAAAAATAGTATACTGAGTGTTAACAGCATGATGAAATACCACTGCAAGTCTATTTGCGTAAAATCAAACAGAACTGCTAATAGGAAATGTTGACAGGAATGTGGAGTAACAGGAACACGCATTTACTGAAGAAAGGAATTCAAAGCAGAACAGGAACTCTAAGATAATCTGGCAGTTTCTTACAAAAGTACACACACAGCATCAGACTCCAAATGTGTATCTCTATGTATTCAATTGACCTGGAAAACAAGCACACATAAAAACCCCTTGCCATGCTCACTGTCTTATTCACAATCACTAAAAACTGTAAACTGGATGATCTTCATGAGGGATGAATACGCAAACTATATCAGATCCATAATGAGGAACAGGATTCAGTGAGAAAGAGTAACAAGCCGTGAAGTCATGTGCTGACTGGGCTAAATTTCAGGTACATTTTTCTAAGAGAAAGAATCCATACCCTAAAGTCTACATGCTAAGATTAAACTCACAGGACATTCTGGGAAAAGGCCAAATAGAGATGGAGAACGCACGAATGAATGGCTGTCAGCGGCCACTGGAGTTCAAAGAGTTTGACTGCAAAGGGCCACACAGAGATCTTGTAAGGCAAAGGAGCTGCTACTTCAGTTGTTGGACTGGTGGTTAAGAGACACTCCCATGTGGGTTCAAACCACTGGTGTTTAGGAAACACTTTCAATGTGGGTTCAAACCATTGCTGGTTAGGAGACACCCATGTGGGTTCAAACCCTTGCATCTGTACTTTCCACACACTGCTCATGTAGACAAAAAATGCACCCAACTGTACATCTGAGTTTCATTTCATTTTATGTAGATTTTACCCCAAAGCTCAACAAACATCTATGTTCCCTGAAGGCCTCACTGTTGATTGGCAGATGGTCAGATGGTCACAATAGGACTTCAGTGCTGCTCTCAGAGCTTGTTAGACCTCAGCAGCAAACCGGGAAAACCCTCTTTACTCTCTTTCCCAGGAGGCAAGTCCCATTTCCTGTGATTTTGGTGTATTCTGCCTATGGCACTCTTAAGTGTTCCAAATGAGATCCCTAGGCTATACTCCAGTCAGGAGGTCTTATGTCACAGAGATGCAATCAAAGCATGGGCGGGGGTACTCTCTAATGCAAAACTGAGATAAAAGGAATGGAGATCCAAGCGAGGGGCCTCCCTGGACCTGGCCACAAGTTGTAAGAAGTGGTGCCTTCCTCCTGGGCCTGCATCAACCCCATAGGCTTCGCAGCGTTGGAGGATGTTCCTCTAGCTAGGGATATATCAATCGACTTTGCCAGGATCATGAAACTTGAGTCTGGATCCTGCAGATCTCACCATATTTATCACCGCTCTAGTAGGGAGTCCATGAATCTGAATTTCACTCCTTAAGAAACCCAGTGCCCAGACCTTCCCTTTCAAACCCTTCCCTTGAGGGAAACAGCTGAGTGTATCTATAGTCAGTCCTGGGTCTTTGCAATCTCCTGACTCACAGTCAGCCAACCTCCCCAATGCACTGAATTTATGGCTGCAAGGGGCCCTGGGCTGCAATCAAGGCAGTTTCATAACTTGTTGGTCCTCATGGCTCTGGCTGGCCTTGCTAAGGTGCTTCTTCCTGGGGGGGTCATGTCTTCAGAGTGCAAGGCTCAAGGCCTGCCATAGGTGTAGTGCCTGGACTGGCACAATGGCCTGTCAGGTCCTGACCTCTGGGCAGATTATGTTACCACCACTCCAAATGCAATCACACGAGAAGCAGGAATGACAGTTTTGCCTGTACAGCAGGCATTCCTGGGGGACTTCCACAACTGACTTGGATACAATAGGAAAGCTACAAGCTGAAATCCAAGTTGATAGGCCTATTAAGTCCTAAATCATATATGCCTGGGAGGCTCCCCTATGAAAGCAAGGAGGTAGATAATATAAAATGCAGTTTTGCTACATTAAAAGGCAGTAGAATTTTGGCAATCAAAATAGCTGAGTTGCTCAGTGAGGTTAGGCCAGTAGCACAGATATCAACAGTGACCCACCAAAGGAGGAACTCCAAAGTAAGGGTAAGGACTGTCCAGTTTGAGGCCACACAAAGTCATTAGGAATTGGTGTTGTCCCAAGAATTGGTGGACATGTGAATTTCAAGATGGCCTTGAGTGAGGGTGGACTGCTCGACGACAAGTAGGATGATCACAAGTTCTGCCCCCTGAGACACATGACACTACCCCGGTATCTGGAAGGAGGTATCTAATGTGAGATGACTGATGGGGGCTCTGTAAATAGACGAAGTGTCAGAGGCTGACATCCTCGTAAGGACACAGACTCCTCAGGGTGTGGGTTTGTCTGGCCTCTGAAAATACCACTCCCATTTAACAAGAGATTCTCAGTGGCTGGAGGCCAGGGCCCAGCTCATGATGCTGAGGGAGGTAGTCCAAACTCTCTGAGTCAAACAGTAGTGTCACTACAAGCGCAAAGCTAACTTGAAATCCTTTACCCATGGGGCCCTCAGAACCAAAAACTAGCCATAGAGTAATCCTTAGCTTTTTCCTTGGAAGTATGCCTGACCAAGGTGCATCCTTGTGGGTGGCTGGTGAGACAGATGAATCTTAGGGTTCTTTAGAGGTGAGGAAGTTGGTGTTATCAGAAACTGAAAATGTGCTGGGCTTCCCTGGTTGAAACTGAATCAGTGAGGAAAAGCAGATATATGTGGATTTGTTGAGGAATTTTTCTGAAATCCTTGTTCAAAATATAGACCAAAAATTTGAGGTTGCAAGCTCTCATCTCATATGGAACTAAGGTCCATACCCACTTGGTCAAGAAGTCAGTTGCTGATGATTGAGGCCCATTTTTCCTCCTCCTCTTGATTATCAGTTGAAACGATGTCCTCAACATAGTGTCACAGGTGGATGCTAGGAGACAACTGAAGGCCAGCCAGATCCTGTTAACACAGACCATGAACCCTGGAGGACCACAGAGGCAGTCGACTGGAAGTCTCATAAAGGTGCATTGTTGGCCTTCAAATTAAAAGGAAATGGTGGGGCTGGTGCTATGGTATAGCGGATTAACGCCTTGGCCTGCAGCGTAAGCATCTCATATGGGCGTCAGTTTGAGATCCCCTGCTCCAATTCCCAACCAGCTCTCTGCTATGGCCTGGGAAAGCAGTAGAAGATGGCCCAAGTCCTTGGGCCCCTGCACCCAAGGGGGAGACCTAAGGAACCTCCTGGCTCCTGGCTTCGGATCGGTGCAGATCCGGCCATTCCAGTCAATTCTCTCTTTCTGCCCCTCCTCTCTCTCTATAACTCTGACTTTCATATAAATAAATAAAATCTTTACAAAATAAAGTAAATGGTGCCAAATCTCCACAAGACACATACAGTTCTTGCCACAGCAATAATGGCAAAATTATCAGGGGCAGTCTGATAATATCAAGTAATGCAAATTCAAAGCGAAGCTTGACCTTCTTGAGGTGGTGGTAACCTGCGGGATGCCTCCATTCCTATCTGCCAGCTTGGAGAAGGTGCTTGATGGGTGAGTTAATAGATGACTCAATGTATTTCAAAGAATACTTATACTCTATCATGGACAGCTATGTCGATTCCCCACTTGTCCTTCTTGAGTTATATTTTAGGGTGTTGACAATATAGGGATGTGTGTTAAGTGTCCATGCCGCATCAGTACAAAAGACTTGGGATTGATCTAGGTGAAGAACAGAAGTCTTAGGCTGTCCATGCCAAGGAACAGAAATGATAGGCAGAAGAAGAGGTAGGCAGAAGCAACACAAGGACTCATAGGAAGAGGTTGGGTCCTGTCTTGATGCTGACCATGGCAGTCGACCCAAGGGCATGTCCTCTTCATAGTCTGTCAATGAATAATGACTGATGCACTTTACTGGGAATGATCACAATGCCATAGGAGTTAGTGCCTGATGATCCATAAGGCTCTATAATGTGACCCTAATACATGGTGATTGTCATCCACAAAGATGCCTGGTGATGATTGCTTACCGCTAGTGTGCACAAGAATCCCACCATGGTTGAATGTCTGGTGGTCTTCTCTCTGTCTAGAAGGGCCTCAGTGGTGTCCAGAAACTCATGAGACTTGCCTGAAATGAGCCAGTAGGCAGCAGTGCAGCCTGCGAAGCCACTGACTTTGTTGACGATGTTCAGAATAGGTCCCAACATGTATCACAGGAAGTCAGAGAGCGCACCACATCTGATTACACAGCACTGGACTGCAGGGAGATGCTGAAGCAAACTCTGGCTGTGAACACTCTACGTGTCTGCCTTCGTATTTCCCAGGGTGCTTAGGGTTTGCGTAGGTTGATAAACTTCTGAAGTTGCCGCCAACAGGGCCAGAAGTTTTGCTCGGTCCTGTGGTGGGACTGCTTTTACAAGTAACAATGGGAATGCTGATGTTGTGGCACAGCTAACAATGCTTCCGTTTTATATTGTAGTGCTGGGGCATGCCCCAGCTACTATGCTTCCACTCCAGCTTCCTCCTAAGGTGCATGGATAGACAGTAGGTGATGCCTGAAGATCTCAGGACTCTGCAACCCATGTTGGAAAAGAAGATGGAGTTCCTGCTCCTGGCTTCACATTGGCTAATCTGTAGCTGTTGCAGCCATTTGGAGAGTGAGGTAGTGGTTGGGATGATATCTCTATGTCGTTCCCTCACTAATATTTTTTTTCCAAATAAAAAATCATTAAAATGTAACAATAGCCAAGGAACTGTGACAGAGTTGTTAAGATGTCATTTGGGTTACCCACGTCCCATATCAGAGCGCCTGGATTTCAGTATAATCTTCCTGCAGTCAGGTTTCCTGCTAATGTACACTCTGATGGATAGTAGGCATTGGGTCAGTTACTTAGGTCTCTTCCACCAATGTGAGAGAACTGGATGGAGTTCTTGGCTTCTGACTTTGGCCTAGCCCTTCCAATAATGTCTGCAGGCTTTGGGGGTGAGGCCAACAGATGGAAGCATCTCTCTCTATCTCACACTGCCATTCTAATAATTAGTATATAAAGGCATCAATACATTGTATTTGGCATGGCAATTAAAGACATCATTTTTGGTGCCAGCATCCCATCGCAAAGTATCTAGGATCAATACCTGTCATGCATTCACATCCAGGTTCCTGCTTCTGCTTACCCTGGGAAACACAGGATGGCTCAGATATTTGGGCCCTTGCCACTCAAGTGGAGTGATCCAACCAGTGGGAAATCTGTTTTCTTGTCTTTCAATGGAACATAATGACTAACGCTTAAGTAAGTGAATAAATAATTCCACTGGGGCCAAGGTAGCTTGGTTGGGACTGTCCTAGGGGCAGCTTTGCCATTCAGGGCTGGTGGCTTGCACATACTCACTGAAGAATGCCTAACAGCTCTCTTTTATTCTTAATTGTACACGTCCATTGAAATACAGAAGCTCCTGCTGTAGTGTGGTGTTTAACATGATCTGGACACCCACTGCAGTAGAAAACGTTTATGTTCACCCTCTGTGCAAACATGATGCCATCTGTTTGTGCTTTCCAGACAAGCTGGACAGGATCTTGATGTGGCTCAGTGACAGCTGCCAGCTGCCAAGTCTGTTGCCCCGTGATTTGTAGGCTACTTCCTGTCAGGAACACAGCAAGGTTGCCCTTCTCAATCTGTTCCTGTCCAGTCTTTGGGCAGGCTTTGTATCTCCATCCACAGCAAGGTGTATATACATCTGTGTGGACTTCCTTGGTGTCTGAGATACAGAACTTCACCACCTGAGACAGTTGCAGACAAGGCATCTACTTTCTTAACCATGTCCTGGGTGGTACTTGGCAGCATGTGAGGAGCAGCCAGCTGTCATCTGGTGCATGCAGACTCACCATCCTGCAGCACACAAGAATCTGCATTACCCAGGTGGAGGTACAAATGTTTGAAATGATCTCATGAGACCATGTTACTTATACGGGGCTGCCAGCAACACTCTGCACACAACCTCAAGAAGCCTCACTGTCTCACTGGGAGTCTGTGGGGGACACAGAAACCAGCGATAAACCAATGGGTGAACCCATGCACTCCATTAACAACGTCAGTCCACAAGTCTACCAGGTACTATTTCCCATACGGCAAATGACAGAGAAATTTTCCACAGATAAACTTTAAGCCTTTTTGACATGCTCTTATATTTATCACATTAAATATTCCTCAACACAACTGTTAACAATAACTGGATTCAACAACATTGTAGAATACATGATGTTGTGCATGGAAAAATCTAAACACTCCACCAAAAAAATGGTTCAAGATGAAAAACCAATTCAGTAAAGTTACAGGTTACAAAATCAACATACAAAAGCAGTAGCTTTTTATATGCTAGCAACCAACTTGCCAAAAATGAAATCTAAAAAGTAATCCCATACACAATAGAGACAAAAATAAAGCACTTAGGAATCAATGTAACCAATTAAGTGAAAGATATCTACAATGATAATTCTAAAATGTTGAAGAAATGAATCATCAAGGACTCCTAACATGGAAAAATATAACTTGCTCACGGATTGGAAGAATTAGTATAATTAAAATACCTGTATTAATTAAAGCAACCTACAAAATAAATGAAATTCCTATCAGACACCAATGACATTTTTTACAGAATGAGAAAATAATCCTAAATTCCCTAAGAAATCACAAAATATCAAGAATAGCCAAAATTATCCTGAGCAAAATTTAAAAAACAATCAACTTAGAGGCATAAGAATGCCTGCCTTCAAAGCTTACTACAAAGCTATAGCAATCAAGGCAGCATGATAGTGGAATTTAATTAATTCATCAATCCAAACAGGTAGAGACAATTGATTTTTCATGGAAGTGCCCAGACTATACAATGGAAAAAAGTATCATCTATTCAGTAAGTGGTGCTGGCAAAACTGGATGCATCTATGTAGAACTGAATATTACAGTACTATAAAAACTGAAATCCTGTTATTAGTATCAAAATCATTGCAACTGGAGGACTTCATGCTCAGTGAAATTATTCTGATACAGAAAGACAAATATTAGATGTTCTCCTTTATATATGAGAGCTAAAATTTTCTTTTACGAAAAAAGAAATCAGGCAACAACAAAAGAAAAACAGATAAAAAAGTTAATGCCTGTGTATATCAGTATTGCTGCAAATATAGTTTTGTTCAACTTTCTTTTATATCTTTATCAAACAAATTCTTAAGGATGATATACTACTATAATTTTAATAATTCATGATCATTTTAAAATTTACTGTGTATTAGTGTGTGGGGAGCAACTGGGAGCAACTAGGACTAGACTAAGTTACTGGAATTAAGACTTATTCTATGCATCTGCTCTCCCACAATATGGCGCTGGGAGAGGAGGAAACAGCTTCTACACAGCTGCCTCCAGTTCAACCAATAAACTGTAGGACCTGCTCCTGATTGGAGGAGAGCAGTGTACTCGGCGTGTGGGTAGCAGAGTTGGGATTGGTGGAAGAGGAAAAAAAAGGAGGAGAGAGACAACATGCACCGGGAACATCTGAAGGAACACCTGTGCAGCCCCCGAGAGAGCCGGCCGGTGGTGTGCCGCTCCCCTGCGGAAGTGGGGAAAGTGGCAGGGGGCCCGCCCCTCCACGGAGGTGGAGGGACGTAGCCAACCTGGGAAGAACCAGCAGCAAACCCGGGGAGGGCCGAGCAGACAAAAGAACAGCGCAGGGTCCTGTGTCATTCCTCCACGAAGACGGGGAGCGACATTAGTGTAGTAGTCATTTTTATAGAAACCTTTGATTTAATAAACATAAATCTCATAAGTACAACTTTTGGATTACAGCAGTTCTTCCCCCCATACCCACCCTCCAACCCGCAAACCATCCCAACTCCTACCCCCTCTTCCATCCCATTCTTCATTGAGATTCATTTTTAATGATCTTTATATACAGAAGATCAATTCTATACTAAGTAAAGATTTCAACAGACTGCACCCACACAGACACACAAACTTTAAAGTACTGTTTGAAGACTAGTTTTACCATTAATTCTCCTAGTACAACACATTAAGGACAGAGGTCCTACATGGGGAGCAAGTGCACCGTGACACCTGTTGTTGATTTAACAATTGACACTCTTCTATTTGACATCAGTGATCACCCTAGGCTCCTGGTCATGAGCTGCCAAGGCTATGGAAGCCTCGAGTCCACAAATTCCAACATTATTTAGACAAGGCCATAATCAAAGTGGAAGTTCCCTCCTCCCTTCAGAGAAAGGTACTGACCTCTTTTGGTGGCCCTTTCTTTCCCTGGGATCTCACTCTTAGAGACCTTTCATGTGGGTGATTTTTTGCCACAGTGTCTTTCTTGTCTTTCCATGCTTGAAATGCTCTCATGGGCTTTTTAGCCAGATTCGAATGCCTTAAGGGCTGATTCTGAGGCCAGAGCACTGTTTAGGGTAGTTGTCATTCTAGGAGTCTGCTGTGTGGCTTGCTTCCCATGTTGGATCATTGTCTCCTTTTTAATTCTATTACTTTTTTTTTTTGACAGGCAGAGTGGACAGTGAGAGAGAGAGAGACAGAGAGAAAGGTCTTCCTTTGCTGTTGGTTCACCTTCCAATGGCCGCCGCGGCCGGTGCACTGTGGCCGGCGCACTGCGCTGATCTGAAGGCAGGAGCCAGGTGCTCCTGGTCTCCCATGGGGTGCAGGGCCCAAGTACTTGGGCCATCCTCCACTGCACTCCCTGGCCACAGCAGAGAGCCGGCCTGGAAGAGGGGCACCGGGGACAGAATCCGGCGCCCCGACCGGAACTAGAACCTGGTGTGCCAGCGCCGCTAGGCGGAGGATTAGCCGGCTTTTTTTTTTTCTTTTCCTATCTATTTCTATTAGCAGACGCTTGGTCTTATTTAGGTGATCCTTTTTTTGGTAACTTTTATTTAATAAATATAAATTTCCAAAGTACAGCTTTTGGATTACAGTGGCTTTTTCCTCCCCGTAACTTCCCTCCCACCCACAACCCTCCCATCTCCCATTCCTTCTCCCATTCCATTCACATCAAGATTCATTTTCAATTGTCTTTATATACAGGAGATCGATTTAGTATATATTAAGTAAAGATTTCATCAGTTTGCACCCACACAGAAACACAAAGTGTGAAATACTGTTTGAGTACTAGTTATAGCATTAATTCACATTGGACAACACATTAAGGACACAGATCCTACGTAGGGAGTAAGTGCACAGTGAATCCTGTTGTTGACTTAACGATTCAAACTCTTGTTTATGGTGTCAGTAATCACCCCAGGCTCTTCTCATGAGTTGCCAAGGCTATGGAAGCCTTTTGAGTTCGCCAACTCTGATCTTATTTAGACAAGGTCATAGTCAAAGTGGAAGTCCTCTCCTCACTTCAGAGAAAGGTACCTCCTTCTTTGATGGCCCATTCTTTCCACTGGGATCTCACTCCCAGAGATCTTTCACTTAGGTTTTTTGTTTTTGGTTGTTTTTTCTTTGTTTGTTTATTTTGTTTGTTTGTTTTGTTTGTTTGTTTTTTGGCCAGGGTGTCTTGACTTTCCATGCCTAAAAACACTCTCATGGGCTCTTCAGCCTAATCCGAATGCCTTAAGGGCTGATTCTGAGGCCAGAGTGCTGTGATCTCTTTGACACTATCTTACTAGTTAAAGTGATCAGTTTAAGTTCATAATCGATCATAAAGATAGGACTTTTTTGTTTGATTATTGTTATTGCCCTTGCCTATATTCTTCCTTAATAGATGAACTCTTTATTGAATGGAATATAAAGCTCTTATGAGGTAAATTTAAAAATACACTATTTCAAAAATAAAAGATTTTAAAAGAATGACAAGCCCTCACTTTTTTAATTTCTGGTTTGTTAAGAATAGTGTACAAATTAAAATGTCTCTGTAGTGATTCTCAAAAACCAATAAAATCCCAAATATGAAAAAGCTTATCTCATATTCATTGTATTGCTCTGATGCTGTTCAATTTCACATACACACATGAAAACATACTACCATTTTAGTTTATTAAAGGAAACAATCTAAAATAAATATCATCACCAACTTAAAACACAGCCAGGTAGCCCTTCGACTGAGCATGACAAGAAAAGAACAGTTCAGTTATTTACAGGTTATGTTTTTGCTTGTATTAATTAAACATTTTCAAATACTCTAATATTAGTTGTGACATTAATCATTTAAAACCCCTTAACTTTATACACCAAGTAACATGTTGGTATTTTTCCTTAAATTTCATCCACAAGAGTTGTACATATTTATGGGCTAGTGTGACATTTCAATACTCATATAAAATTTGTACTGATCAAATCTACATTAATCTTTGGCATTATTTTATGGACAGAGCCTTGAGCTCCTTTATTTCATTTTCTAATAAAAGATAACAGATTACTGTGAGCTACACACATCCCCCTGCATGATCCTAGGAAATGACTCAGTAATCTAAAGCTACTGGGATAATCATCCGTAAACCATTTTTTCCACCTAGTTTTAATATTGCAATTGGTTTCAAAAGCAAAACACGGAGAAACAATAAGGGGGAGGGGGGAGGAGAGAGAGAGAGAGAGAGAGAGAGAGAGAGAGAGAGAGAGAGAAGATACCACCCATCTAGTAGTTCATTACCCAAATGTCCAAAATACTCAGGGCTGATCTGACCCAGGCTGAAGCTGGAAGATGGTCTCCAATGTGGTAGCAAGAATCCAACTACTTAAGCCATCACTGGCTGCCACTGGTATCCTGAGCATTGTCTTTCCCACCATGCCAAATGTCTACCCTTCAAAAAACTGTCTGACACACCCTCATATAGCCCTGGCTTCCAGAGGAAGAGGCCACAGTCCCCTGTCTTGACCCCATCACTGCATGGTCTCCTACTCCCAAATCATTACACATGCCAAGCTCCTGCCCAACTCCAGCCACAGCATCTGGTTTAATGGATCCAACTGAAGACACTGGGGGCCCTGGCCCACCAGGGTTACCAAACATGCAGTCACTGGACGTAAAGGCCCACATCTGAGGCTGAAGCAACCTAGATAACCACATGTCCAAAACTGAAACTGTATCACTGTTACACCACATATTAAAATCAGCTCAAAATGAACTGAAAGTCCATACAGAAGATCTGAACACTTACAACTTACAAAGTAGAAAATTCCTTGACATCAGCCTCAAGAGTGGTTGCTTATGTGCTAACAACTAAAGCACAGAGAGCAAAAGCAAATGTAAGGAAATGAAACCCCAACAAACTAGTAAAGCAAAGATCAGTGAAATGAAAAGGCACACCAATGGATAGGAGGAAATATTAGCAAACCGGAGGTGTGATCAAGGGAATAATACAAGGAATGCATACCACTAAGCAGCAAAGAATACAATTTAAAAAGGACAAAGGACTGAATCAATGTTTTCCAACAAAGACATACAATGTACCCTGAGGGTATGTGAAAAAGTTCTGAACATTGCTATCATCAGCAAAATGCAAATCAAGATGACAGTGGTTATTATATCTGTTAAACGGCTACTATTAAAAAGTTAAAAGATAACAAATATCGGGCACAATGTAGAGAAAACAGAACACACACTAGTGGAGGGAATGTAAATTGTGCCAGCCATTATGAAAAGCAATATGGAAGTTCCTCAAATGAAATTAAAAAAAGGAACAACCTTTATTAGCCATGAATCCAAAAGAAAACCACCATCTCAGAGAATTGTCTGCACCCCCACATTCACTTCAGCATCATTCACAATTCCACGATATGGAAATAACCCAAATCTTTGTTGATGGACCCATAAGGAAAACTGGGATACATACACAGTGGAATCCTCACCAAACCTTAAAAACAAAGGAAATACTACTACTTCTCACGAGATGGATCCAAAAGTATGGAACTACAGGACATTACAATGAGTGAAACAAGACACAGAAATAAGAAATACTACATGATCACACTTACATGTGGAATATACAAAAGTCAAACTAACACAGAGAGCAGGAAAAATGAAGAGATGTTAGTCACAAGATACAAATATATGGTTATGGTGCTGGAGCTGGGGTGTAAAAGCTTGAGCCTCCACCTAGACGGCCAGCATCCCATATGGGCACCAGACCGAGTCCCAGCTGCTCCACTTCCCATTCACCTCCCTGCTAATGTGCCTGGCAAAGCACTAGAAGATGTCCCAATGGCTTGGGCCACTGTGCCAAAGTGGGAGACCTGGGGTCCAGCCCTGCCACTGAAGACATTTGAGGAGTGAAATAATGTATGAGATGAGATATCCCTCATCCTCTCTCTCACTCTATCTTACTCTCTTTCCCTGCTGCCTGCCTTTTTTTTTTTTTGACAGGTAGAGTTATACAGTGAGAGAGAGACAGAGAGAAAGGTCTTTCTTCTGTTGGTTCACTCCCCAAATGGCTCCTAGAGCTGGCGCTGCACTGATCCAAAGCCAGGAGTCAGGTCCTTCCTCCTGGTCTCCCACGCGGGTTCAGGTGCCCAGGCACTTGGGCCATCCTCCACCATCCCGGGCCACAGCAGAGAGCTGGACTGGAAGAGGAGCAACCGGGACTCGAACCCGGCACCCATATGGGATGCCGGCACTGCAGGCAGAGGATTAACCAAGTGAGCCATGGCGCTGAACCCTGCCTTTCAAATAAATCTTCTGGGAAAATACATACATAAATAAAATTTAAAAATTTTAAAAACACTATAGGAGTGATAACTTTGTTAAGTAGCTTCATTGCACTACCCCTTTCATAGTGTATGGTAAGTACCAGGAGAGTCGAAAAGTTTGTGTGAAAATGCAATGTAAAGATCAGACTCATATCGAAACACACATTGCATGCCTTGAATATATACAATTTTTGTTTCTCGGTTGTATTGTAATAAGGCTGGAAAAATAAAACATGCAAAAATAGGTTCCTATACTTAAAATGCAAATAAAAATTAAGGAACTTAGGTTAATATTGTGGGGTTTTGGTAGGCTTCATGGGAAAGAAATGAGTTTTAAAACATTCATGATTGGGGCTGGCTGGCACTGTGGCGTAGTAGGTGAGGCCACCAAATGCAGTGCCGGTATCCCATATGGGCATCGGTTCAAGTCCCGGCTGCTCCACTTCCAATCCAGCTTTCTGCTATGGACTGGGAAAGCAGTAAAGGATGGCCCAAGTCCTTGGGCCCTTGCACCCACGTGGGAGACTTGGAAGAACCTCTTGGCTCCTGGCTGCGGATCAGCAGAGTTCTGGCCATTGCGGCCAACTGGGGAGTGATCCAGCAGATGAAAGACCTCTCTCTCTCCCTCCGCCTCTCCTTCTCTCTCTGTGTAACTCTGACTTTCAAATAAATAAATCTTAAGAAAAACATTCATGAACTTGACTAAACTAAATTTCAGGCAGTTTATATCTTGAAAATAAAGATTCAGGATTTCTATCAAGAGAATATTTAAGACAATATCCAAGTAACACATTACACTGTCACCTCACCTCCCTCAGACTGAAAACTCAGAAATAGAAAATAAAAGTTAGTATATCTGAAGGAAACCAGGAAAGTGAGAAGTGAAATTAGAATTATAATTCTAATACCATATGGTATTCTCCCACCGATGGGTGTACATTCCTATATGCATGTAACACAGTTACATATTACAAGCAGGTTGAGAATTCGCCCAATTAAACCATGGAACTGAAAAGGCAGGGCCTGCTTCATCAGCATGTCACCAGTGACATGGCAACTGGACCCAACAAAAAAGAGTACGCTCTCTGCTGTCCAAATTCTTGCTGGATTTCACTTGAATTTGTACTTTGTAAATGAAGGCTGATAGGAAGATGGGGCAAGTGCTGGGGCTTGGAGCCAGGGGGCTCATGCATAGTTTGATCTCTCACTGACTCACCGGGACAGGTCTTGGTCACAGTCCTCAGGCTCACTGCCCTAAAATGCCTTCCATTTCCCATCACTGGTGACCACAATGGCCCTTGGTTCAAAGCAATAGTTGGTTGTGGGCACATTATGTTTTGAGAACACACCTTTGGGGAGGCACCATGGTAGTTTCACACCTAAACTCAATCTAAATTCCTAGGGTTTCCATATTGAAATGCATGACAATTTTTAAACAGCCCAATCTGCATTTTTCAGTTCCTACCAGGAGCTACACATTATGGAGTTAGTTCTGTCAAGTTTTAGAATTTACACTTTCCTATAGTTTTCACAATGACATTCTTTCAGCTTATTTTGTAATCACAGGAAAGGAAGGAGGGAGGAGGGCAGCATGCTGGGGAGAGGAGGGAAAGGTGAAGTATCACTATACTCCTCAATCTGTGTCTATGAAACACATGATATCTGTTCACCTCTGTATAAATAAAAATTATTAAAAAAAGAAATTTAGCTGTGAAAACTGCAAGAGGAAATAAACGAACCAAATGGAGATATCATGTATTTAAGTTGAAGAACAAAGCAAAACATGGCAATACCAAAATATTAAACCAGGATGCTCACAGCAGTATGGCAGGGCCTTCCCCGTGGAATGAGTAGCAGTACAGGCCTACGGCATCTTAGTCACCAGGGGCTGCAGCCTCTGCCAGGGTCAGAGGTGCTCACGCTGCACTTGCTTCACTGGATCAATAGGTGGCAACGTCTTCACTGATCAGGTTGCTTTAGAACCCATTTTCATAAATGGCAGGACCCCAGTAGATATCATGAAGTATTTTATCAGAAAACTGTGGGTCCCATTACATTTATCATATTATCTCTATGTACCTCAAAAATTTAGGGTCTGCCAAGAATTACTCAAATTCTACCTGCACAGAGCAGAGGGCTATACACCATGAACATTAGTCTACTACAAGAATATCTCTTGGGGACAGCACTGCGGCATAGCAGGAAAAGCTTCTGCCTGTAGTGCCGGCATCTCATAAGAGCACTGGTTTGAGTCCCCACTGCTCCACTTCTGATCCAGCTCTGTGATATAGCCTAGGAAAGTGGAAGATGGCCAAAGTGCTTGGGCTCCTGCACCCACAGAGAGACCCAGAAGCAGCTCCGGGCTCCTGGCTACATATCAGCTCAGCTCCAGCCATTGCGGCCCTATGGGGAGTGAACCAGCAGATCGAAGACCTCTCTCTTTTTCTCTCTCTGCCCCTGCCTCTCTGTAGCTCTGCCTTTCAAATAAATAAATCTTTAAGAAAAACCTTTCTTTCCCCATTTGACACTCACATGTCATCTTCCATAGTAATCAGGTGGGGAAATCAAGCAAGGTGATCCATTAGTGTAGGAGGAGTTATCAATCACATAGAGCTCAGTGTTTGCTGAGGCAGTACTTTTAAATTTAACATCATATGTATGAAAATGTTTACAAGGTTTAAATGTCTTTGAAAGCAGCACTCTGAAAACTACACATATACCAATTCATTGAAGGATTTCCTGGACTCCATGCCTGTTCTCTCACTACAGCACTTCAGTAGAAAGCTTTATAATATTTGCAATACTGAACTGCAAGTCACAGTTTTAGTTTCCCCATACGTAATTATAGAGGCCTACATAACTCACAAACACAATTGTATAGAGGTAACAAAGGCATTGTTTGTAGAAAACTCTTCACCTAGTTTTCCCCCATAGATATGACTTTAGTTAAGCAGAGGAAAAGCATCTTAAGATGTTTGGCATAAACCACTCTAATTTTGGAATTTCCTCACAAAGTTTCTATATTTTAACTTCTTATTAGTAGTGCACTAGTAGTTGCTAGCCTAGGCTTTTTGTGGGAGATGCTAAAGTTTCATGGTAGTCACAGGAACAGAGGTTTGTGGAAAAGGTGACAGAACTGAGACGCAAAAGTGAAAAGCAAAAGAATCACATATTCATGTGGCTTTGAGAAGGGTGTAGGGACCAGACAGCCTTTGAGATGCCTGGTGATTGTTATCAGAGAACATCTGTGGACTGGGAGCATGAGAAAACAAAAGAACAGATTTTTCTTGGTTTGTTGTGTGTGAGGGCAAATTATGGAATCAAGGAATCAAGTTTGAAAATAGCCAACACGAGAAAACCATGGGCAATATAAATAGGTCAAGCTAACGATGAGAGAAAGAGCCAAGACCTTCCTGAAACACGGTACAGAGATAAGGCTGCCTAGGATGAGAAGACCAGTGAGAACAAACACATAGACTGAACATGGGGTCATTTCAACTTCTGGATTTGAACAATCAGCACTAACAGGAACACCAAGAGTGGATAATGAGGAAACTGGAACATCCACGAGGACGTGCACCAAGGAGCTGTTTCGGAGTAGTCACTGGTCAGCATCTCATAAGATGAGGATCAAGGAATGATCCTGGGATATCAACACAAGTAACTGCTAACCAGAAGGAAGGGAGACTTAATTCACCACATACTGTAAGAACCAAACCACAAAACACAATACCTACGGATTTTGAAATTTTGTGTTGTTTAAAACACAGGACAAACAGGGATTTCAATTCACCAACCGATGGTTTAGAACCAATTACACGGCAACCAGAGTGGATACTGCCCAGAAACAATGCCCCTGCCTTCTCAGACCTAAAAATGGTCTACAAATATCATAATCCGAATGATTTCAGTATTTCAAAATCGAATTTAGAAGTAAAAAGAACCTGTATTGAGTTATTCAGAACCTTATAGTTTTATACCTGAAACAAATATACTTAGGAAGTAATGCTACCCTCTCAAAATTTCGGTGCCATCCTCTGATGATAAACGGAGTCCCCATATTCCTAGTTAATGCAATAGTATGACTGGGATATGTAAATTTTACATGATATGTCTTCCCAGATAACCACACTCATTAACACAATACAACAATGTATTCCTCAGGAACTTTTTCATAAAATTAGGGAAACACTGGATATCACAGAGGCAGAATTAGAATTCAGTGGGGCGATGACAAGAATGTACAACCATCTTTTTGGGTTTAGCAGTCAAAGTTATTACTGCTGTGTTGGAGAACCTTCAATGCAAACTGAGAGAAACTATCTTAGCAAATTAGGAAAAACAGGAAGCAAAGCCTGTGAGCAGGAACTTCCTTCCTGGATGACCAGATCCACTTTCTCAGCTCCTATCCACTAAGTAGAACTATAAATCCAGAAAATAAAACAAGAGACCTGGAAATCAACACAGTTGCTGGGCATCTTAATTGCCCACCTATAAGAAGATGACTCACCTGCGGGCACCTGCTGGTTCACCCATCCTGGCATCAGAATTCAGCCAGGTAGGCTCACACCTCCTGGAACTGTCTGTGATACCTCCGAGCACATATACGGTTTACAATATACAATTTAAAATCTATTTAGAACATATGATATGAAATTTATAATATATAATAAAAGGTTATCATATAAAATACAGTATTCGATTTATAACATACAATTTATTCTTCCCTCCCCCTGGCTCCTGAAGGCCCACGTGTCCCCTGCCTGTGTCCAGGACCGGCATATGATACGCACAAACATTTCAAGAAGACTCACCAGGCGAGAATGGACAAACCTGAGGGTCCTGTTGAATCCACTGCCACTCCTCCGACACCGGCAGCCCGGCCCTTCCTGTAGGTGTTGCTCTCGGCTGCTCACCTCCTTGTTCTTAGGGCCAGGGCTTAGCACATGCTCCAATGAAGAACTCCACGGCGCTGGACACCAAGAAGAGAAACGAGAAACAGCAGCACTGAGCACCCCTTTTATAAACTCGGTATTTAATAGCATACATCATTTCTGGTCAGATTACCTGCAGGCTCCAACCAATCAAAAAACAAAGACCAAGCCCGCGCAGGGGTGTGGCTCCAGGCTTCTCCTGGGCTCCTGCTGTCTGTCCCCAGTAGGCAGTGAAGCCAGGCGCCAGCGCAGTGGGGCCACAGGTCAATTGTTTGCTTCACTTTTGTCATGGAATTTATTCCACCATTCGATTTAAAATTTGACAGAGTTTTTCTCTTTAGGTACAATACATACTCTTCTGCTTTTTCTCCTTAGAGTGTTCAAATAAAGTGAAATTGCTTTTATAGGACTCATGCATTGGGAGTGGTGGCTGTTTTTCAACTACTAGATTACAGAAAGAAAACAAGGGTGGGATGCTGGCATTACAGGTGATGGCTTAACCCACTGCACCACAACACTGTGGTGTAGTGGTGACTCCTGCGGTGCCAGCATCCCATATAGGCAGCAGTTCGAGTTCTGGTACTCGGATTCCAATCCAGCTCCCTGCTAATGTGCCTGGGAAAGCAGCGGAGGATGGCCCAGCTCTTGGGCTCCTGGCTCTTGGCTTAAAAATTTGCTCTGTGGGCCAACGCCGTGGTAAAGTAGGTAAAGCATCCCTCTGGCAGCGCCAACATCCCTCATGGGTGCGGTTCGTGCCCCCGATGCTACTCTTCCAATCTAGCTTTCTGCTTATAGCCTGGAAAAGCAGCAGAAGATAGCCTCACTTCTTGGGCCCCTGAAACCATGTAGGGGACCTCAAAGAAGCTCCTGGCTCCAGCTTTTGAATCGGTTCGCCTCTGGCTATTGCAACCATTTGGGGAGTGAACCATTGGACGGAAAACCTCTCTCTCTGTAACTCTACCTCGCAAATAAATAAATAAATCTTTAAAAAAGTTGCTCTATCTCCCACTGCTTTTCAGAGAGAAGGTGGATAAAAAGGTGCTGTGCGCTCTAAATCCATTTGACAAAAAGGACTAAGATAATCTAAGATCAGGAGCAGTAGTAAGCAGCCTTTGAACCACAAAATAGAATAAAAACTATGTTGCTTAGCACACCAAGTGTTGGTCCACTACTACTCAAAAGCAAAGCATTTCATCCTTGTAATTATGCTCACACGACACACACTTATATACCCTAATGGTTGCGAAATTTTCTTCAGAATACTCAAGACTTTAATTTTTAAAGAAGAGAAAATGCCAGCTTTGATAAAATGAACATGCCTGCACTCGAAGGGAAAATTAAACCTTTAGAAAAAAAGCAGTGAAACCACCAGATTGTGAAAAGAGTATTTTATCCACCAGGAAGTTTCTGAAAGCTGTTTTCTGTCATAAACAAACAAGGTGCCCAAACTCAGGACTGAACAACACATTCTACCAGTGCCACACAGCCACGATACTAAATTATTGTTCTTGCCAAGGCTTCAAATAGAGGGTACATTTCTAATTATGCTGGGTAAGCTCCAACTCCCTCAGTTTTGAGCAAGCAGAAAATTGTAGTCTAATGCTGCAAGTCTATCAAGTTCCTAGTACCACGGGTTCAGTAAGTTATAACACACGTAAGATGGTGAATTTACTGATGACCAAAGATTGCCAAAATGACTTTTCACATACATTCCCTCAGGTTTTTAAACAAAAGGCATTTTAAAGTTGCTATAGCAATATAAAGGGAAAGTAAAGAATGACCAATCACACTGCCTCTGTTAAGGTCAGAGATGCTCTGTCTCACCTGCATTCCTTGTAGGCTGAGTCTCTCAAACACAATTCTGCAGAACGGCATAGTTTCTTTTTTTTTTTTTTTTTTTTTGACAGGCAGAGTGGATAGTGAGAGAGAGAGACAGAGAGACAGAGAGAAAGGTCTTCCTTTTGCCGTTGGTTCACCCTCCAATGGCTGCCGCGGCCGGCGCGCTGTGGCCGGTGCACCGCGCTGATCCGATGGCAGGAGCCAGGAGCCAGGTGCTTCTCCTGGTCTCCCATGAGGTGCAGGGCCCAAGCACCTGGGCCATCCTCCACTGCACTCCCTGGCCACAGCAGAGAGCTGGCCTGGAAGAGGGGCAACCGGGACAGAATCCGGCGCCCCAACCGGGACTAGAACCCGGTGTGCCGGCACCGCTAGGCGGAGGATTAGCCTAGTGAGCCGCGGCGCCGGCCAGAACGGCATAGTTTCTAATTTCACAAGGCTGTAGTGATTGTATCTGGTGCCCAACACAGACAACCTAGTGCTTGCTGTGCTGCTCAAAAAATCCCAGCAAACCTTGTGGTCAGTTCAATTCTAGAAGTCTCTTCTGCCTTCTCATTAACTGCTACTGGTTTTCTTATGACTTTCCCACATGGAGCATTCTCTAAAATACCTTCAGGCCAGACTTCAGCCCCTGGATCCTCAAGAGTACAATAATGTACAGTTTGCAGGGCACTGTTAAGAGGTCAGGGAGAAGTCCCCTGGTGTTAATAGCTTGAGTAATATTGTTTTCTCCTTTAGACCACATCATTAAGGTGCTTTCATTATCCATAAAGCAATTCTTTATGTCACAGCAAATGAGATCCGGCACTAATTCAAATAGGCTAATTTCAACCTAACAAAATAATTTATTCCTAATAACTAAAGGACCAAGACAATGACCAAAATTTGTAAAGACTTGTTATGATACATGAGGGATCTTCAAACATTATATAAAACATACGTATTACAAAAAATATGCATGGGCTTAAAAAAATTTTACACTAAAATAAAGGTATCTTTTGATTCCATTTCCCATTAACTTTCTGAACTATTCTGATGAAGAAAAGAAAAAGCATGGTTTTAAAAATGAATCCTACCAGAGCAAAGGATGATGCTACATGATAATTTACAAGGGAGAAGCCAGCAGAGAAGACGCAAGAAGCCTAACGCAAAAAAATGCTGCCCTTCCTGAATTGCAAGGTGACTTGAAGCAGAGGAATGAGATTTCCTTTCCAAGTTAGAACAAATGCACACATTAGCATTAAGTTCTTTTTTAAAAAAGATTTATTTTACTTATTTGAAAGAGTTAGAGAGACAGAGACAGAAACAGAGAGGTCTTCCAACAGCTTGTTCACTCCCCAAATGACTGCCAATGGCCAGTGTTGAGCTGATCCAAAGCCAGGAGCCAGAATTTTCTTCTAGGTCTCCCACACGGGTGCAGGACCCCAAAGACTCAGGTCATCTTCTACTGCTTTCCCAGGGCTTAGCAGAGAGCTGGCTCAGAAGTGGAGCAGCTGGGACATGAACCAGCACCCATATGGGATGCCAGTACTGCAGGCCAACACTTTATCCTGCTGTGCCACAGCGCCGGCCCCAGCATCAAGTTCTGATAGGACCATCTCCTCGTCCTGAGGCTCTGCTCCATACTACTGGAAAGACACAGTTTTACCTTCTAAGCTACACACAGATTTAGTGACAGCCTCCAGAGCACCATGGCTTGCTGTGCCACCCTGGCATCCCAGGAAGATCCCACAGTCCCAGCAGGAAGCACTCAGCTCCACCATGAGGCGGCACTCAAAAGTCTTCACCATGGGTGTCTGCAATCACAGTTGGATATCCAAGTGGTCACACAGATCCGAGGAACTCTGTTACATGTTTTCTGGCATCTGGAAACTCAGAAGTCAACTCAGTACATTTCCAGAGGCCAGAGCCTCTACACCTAGGACCAAGCAGCTCAGAACATGTCCTGGGGTGGGGGCAGTGAACTTCCCAAGGCAGGAAGTGTTCAAGTTGCACATAAAGACCTGACCTCTGGTCCAAGATCCATTTGTGGGGATCTTGAGGTGACCTTAGTTATAAGGGGGCTGCTTGGATGCAACATTTCTATCAGGGGCCTTGTCTGGACCTTGATTGCCAGGCTCAGAGCAGGAATAGAGCAGGGACAGACTGTCCCATGAGTCATTTGCGAGCACAGTTCTCAAAGTGTGGTACCATAGAAACACTAAGCGGAGCTGTGGGGACCCAGTACTGCTCAGAGAACTTGCAGGAGGTCTCTGCCACACAGCAGCATTCCAGTTCCTCTCAGTGCTCTAGGTCAGGGGTGAGGAGCCTTACTCTAGAAAAAGATACCAGTCCTAGCTAGGCAAGACAAGAGGTCTCTAAGAAAATCGAGGAGCGTGATCACGAGACAGTATGACTGACTAGTCCACACAATCCTCAGGGAGCTGATTTAATAAGACATAAGTCTGCCTAGGTGCCCTGGAGTGTCACAGGATTAGACCTGGACTGGTTAAAGCCAATGGGTTATATTCAGCAGCCAGGGCCAACCTCATGGGCGTGCAGCCTACATGGTCACACAGAAACAGTCACACGGCTCGCTCTCTGAAGGGCCTGCACTGGGTTTAAACCTCTGCTGGTGGTGTCTTAAAAATCCTCAAAACTCTGTCTTTGAACTTGTGTTTTGTAAGCCAGTCAAAAGAGCATGAGTCTGAGCCAAGGAGGTAGGTGGAAGAAAGGAAAGAGCTTTATGTTTTAGTATCTTTAGTGGCCCTTTATCCCTGCCTTTGGAACAAGGTCCTCACAAAATTGTGCAGCAGGCCCAGTTAGCAGTGGTGAGGTAAACCCCTCCCAACTAGCCAGCCACACTTTGAAGGAGGGAACTGAAGACTAATCAGGGATGGGCTTTTGGTATAGCGACTAAGCCTCTACTGCAATCCCCACAGCTCATGTTAGAGTGCCCAGGATCAAGTCCTGGCTGAAGTCCTGATTCCAGCTTCCTACTATTCCAACCTGGGAGGCAGCAGTACTTACATCCCTGCCACTCACATGGGAGACTTGGATTGAGTTCCCAGACCCTGGCTTCACATACCTTTCCAGCTCTTGTGGGCATTAGGGAAGTAAACTAACGCATGAAATATTTCTTTCTTCCTTTGAAATAAATAATAAATAAATTTTAAAAAGACTAATCACCAGGGACCTTGAGGACTCCTCAAACCCTCTGGTCCTAACCCTACCAGCAAATCTCCTTTCATACCTCAAGGTCCCTCTTAAAAGTCAGTTCCAGTCCCAGGGTGGCAAGGTACCCTCCCCTCAGACCCCCCCGCCCCCCGCCAACAGCTCAAGACTCCCCACTGGTGTGAACCAGGACACAAGACCTATGTTATCAAATCACAGCATGAGGCCACAGCATTAGCAAGAAGGGTCCTTAGTGACACAGCTCAAGTCCCTGTAGTTATTTATGCTCCACACACAGACAAGCCCAAAGACTAGGACCACTGGTTTTCTCCAGCTACCACCTCTCTGATACCCCAACTCTGGAACCGATGGAAGCTGAGGTTCCAACCCCAGGAGGGACACAGCTCTGGGGCAAGCAAAGCAGGATTTAAACTGGAACTTCACTGATCTTGATATATGGCCTAGGGCAGGTTCCCACTTCCTTTAACTAATATTTATAAGGCTATCAGAAGTGCCTCCCTCACAGACCTTTGAAGAGAATTAGACAGGACAATGTGGTATAATTCAAAAAAACAAAAACAAACAAAAAAACCTCTTGCTTCCCCTCCTTGTGTTGTTATTTAGAAATGAGACAACGGTACCTTAAGAAGCCTGACAACTGAAAGTGCTTCATTAATGCTGATTCTGTTAAACATCCTTTCTTGTCCCTCCGACCTTTATTCTTGTGACCAGAGCCTTCATTAACCATCACTTCCTGTCCCAAGACGCAGCAGTGAGGGCACTGTTAGTTCTGCATATATCAAATACCAACTGTGACCAGAGACTACAGGAATGAAAGCAGAGAGATAAAGTCCTGCCCTGGACAAGCTCACAGTCTTGCATGAAATAGGTACACAGCAAATAAATGGTGATTAAATGGGTAAGAACTTTACATATATAAAGAGTGTGTAACAGAAATATTTCTGTAATGAAATACATCCAAAAGCTCTGGATACTTACCTCTGTCAGGGGAAGGAGAGAAAAGTATCACAGAAAAGGAAGACACCCATACGGAATGCTGGTACAGCTGGCGGTGGCTTCACTGACTATGCCATGGCTCTGCCCGCCCCACACCCCCAAACCCCCAACAACCCAGGCTGTTCCCACTTGTGATCAAGCTGTCTGTGTGCAGTCTGTGAAAATTCACCAGATTCTGTGCAAATTAATTCGAGCGCCCCATGCCCGTTTTCCTGCACACACACCTTACACTTCCGAACAACCTGGAGAAGAGAGGCCGTGAGTCAAGGTCCTCTTCTCAAGGACGCGACCAAGGCTACTGCTGGCCAGGGACAGAAAACACCCAAGACGCAACCGAGGCCATGGGAAAAGTTCTTCCTCTCCCAAACCCCGCCACTACCCACACCCACCAGGACTCCTGTCACTCTCCACCTCCCTTTCCTCTCCTCCACGCGGGTTTCTGCCCCTCCCTTCCTCACCTCCACACCTACACATCACCTTTTCATTCTCCCCCCTTCCTCTCTCCTCCCGCGTCCCCCTTGAGCCCCTCCCTCCTCCACTTTCTATCCCAACTACCCCTCAAACACACACACCCTCCCCGCTCTCTGCACCTCGGGCCCTACCCACCCAGTGACAGGAAGGCCACCACAACCAACCATCCACAGAAAGAGCTGAGTGGATATGAAGCCAGGAGCCAGGAGCTTCCTCCAGGACTCCCACACAGGTCTTCAACTGCTTTGCCTGGCCACAGCAGAGAGCTGGAACAGAAGTGGAGCTGCTGGGACTCGAACCAACACACATATGGAATGCTGGTACTGCAGGCTGCTTCACCCGCCATGCCATGGCTCCGACCGCCGCCCCACCCAGGCTTTTCCCACTTGTGATCCCGCTGTCTCCTCAAACGCCTAGGAAAGCAGAGGAAGTGGCCCAAGGACTTGGGCCCCCGAACCCACACCGGAGTACTGGATACAGTACCTGGCTAGGGCTCTGGCCTGGTCAAGCACGGGCCATTGTAGCCACCTGGAACCTGGGCGGAGTGAGCCCACACACTGAAGATCTCTCCCTCACCGCCTCATCTATAACTCTGCCCTTCAAACCAGTCTTTAAATAGAAAAAAGTCGCGTACTTACGATGAGGTATCAGAATCTTGGGGCAGGCTGGAACAGAGCAAAGAGGGATTCTTGGGGTTTCTCTAAGCTTCTGCTTTCTCCTCCCTGTGTGCAGTCTGTGGAAAGTCACCGGATTAGGTGCAAATTAATTCGAGCGCCCCATGCCCGTTTTCCTGCGCACACACACCTTACACTGCCGAACAACCCGGAGAAGAAAGGCCGTGATCAAGGCCTCTTCTCACGGATGCGGCCAAGGCTACTCCCCGCCAGGGGTAGAAAACCGGGGCCGTGGGAAAAGTTCTTCCTCTCCCCACCCCACGCCCAACCACACACTCACCGGGATGCCTGTCACTCTCCCCCTCCCTTCCCTCTGCCCCACGAGGGTTTCTGCCCCTACCTTCCTCGCCTCCACACCTGCACGCCACTTTTTCATCCTTCCCCCTTGCTCCCTCCTCCCACCTCCCCCCTACACCCTCTCCTCCACCTTCTATCCCAGCTACCCTTCACACACACACCCCACCCCCGCTCTGCACCCTGGGCCCCGCCTACCCAGTGACAGGAAGGCCACCACGCCAAACTCTCCGCAGGTAGGCCTTTCTGTGTCTCTGGAACACGAACCCAGTCTTGAGGTGTAGTCTTCCGGAAGCGGCCAAAGCAAAAGACTGCACCTAGAAATTTCCAGAAGCCCAAGATAACTGATGTGGCCGCCTCAGACTGCAGCCTCATCTGAACCCGGCCTGAACCTGGGGGGCACTCACTGTGTCTCCTCAGGGTGGGCCACCACCGTCGAGGATGGCTCCTCAAGGCTTGTGCCAGTGCTGGGCAGGAGCGGACACGACGCTGACTCCTACCTGAGCACCAGCACAGCTGCAGATGCGCCTGCGGGTGCACTTCCAGGTCACAGCGCCAGGCGCAGGCGCACTCCTCACTGGCCATCGCCATGGCGCAACGGGACGCATCTGCGCACTGCGATATCCCACGTCCAGCGCACCCAGGGTCACTTCCAGTCCCGCCCCTCCAGGCTTTACCCAGGCGGGGCAGCCGCTGGTGGCCCAGGTACTCTGCACCCCACTTCCCTGCCTCCTGGGAGTCCTCAATGGAGCTCCTGCCCCCTGGCTTCTGTTTGGCACAGCGCATGCTGTTGAAGCCGCATGGGGAGAGAAGCAATGCAAGCGGCATCACGAGCGCTCTTTCTCGCCAGAGCATCCATCTGGGGGATCACCCCCCAGGTGACTACAAAGGCCGGGGCTGGACCAGGCCAAAGCAGATGCCAGGGACTTTATCTGGTGCTCCCTCTGGGTTCAGGGGCCTACGTCCTTGGGCCATCTCCCTCTGCTTTCCCAGGTACGTTAGCAGACAGCTGGATCCCACGGGGAACAGCTTCCAGGAGGGACCAGCGCTGTGCGGTAGCGGGTAAAGCCACCGCCCACAGTGCCGGCATCCCATATGGGCTCCGGTTCGAGTCCCGGCTGCTGTACTTCCGAAGCAGCTCTCTGCTGCGGTCTGGGAATGCAGCAGAAGATGGCCCAACTCCTTGGGCCCCTGCACCCATGCAGGAGACCCCGGGGAGGCTCCTGGCTCCTGGTTCCTGGCTTCAGATCCGCTCAGCTCCGCCCTTTGCAGCCAACAGGGTAGTGGACCAGCAGATGGGAGACCTCCCTCTCTCTCCACTCGCTCTCTCTCTCTGCCTCTCATCCTCTCCATGTGTAACTCTCAATGAAAAATAAGTAAGATCGAAAAAAGTAAAAAATTTAAAAAAGGAAGACATAGCTGTAAATAAAATACTGCATCAAGACCAACTACTAGAGTTTGTGTAGAATTTGATATTATATGCACTACATACCCTATTAACACAGAATTTGAAAAAGAGTTTAACTTAGAAAAGATTCTGGTACACATTCCTTCTCTTCTTCCTTACAAACATTCTGTCTGGCGTATTCTCTGACTCACGCATCAGGAAATCTTTGCAATGTATTTATTCAGACTCTTACGTGTCCACTTGCACAAGGACACGGAACACCTGTGATCTACACAGTTCTCCACAGAACACAGGTCTGCTTGCCAGTCACCACCCTTCACAGTCTAGCCCTGCATTTAACCTATGGAATGTGTTTGAAATGGGACAAATCCTATCTTCCACAAAGCAAGACAGAATACAGAAAGGCAGCATCTGAGGTCACTGTTGACATTTTCTACGTGCACGTTATCATGTTGGTACTTTTTCTCTCATTTCTCAATGTTAGATACATCAGCTAGGAGCTGCATCATAAGCAGCACTAGGTGTTGGCACTGTGGTGTTGTGGGTAAAGCTGCCCCCTGCAACGCCAGCATCCCATATGGGTACCACTTCCAGTCCCAGATACTCCATTTCTGGACCAGCTCCCTCCTAATTGCCTGGGAAGGCAATACAGATGGCCCAAGTGCTTGGGCCCTACCACTCTTGTGGGATACCCAGATGAAGCTCCTGGCTCTTGACTTTGACCTGGCCAGTCCCAGCCACCACTGAGGCCATTTGCGGAGTGAACCAGTGGATGGAAGATCGATCTATCTCTCTCCCTCTCTGTAACTCTGCCTTTCAAATAAATAAAATCTTATCTCTCCTTTTTTTTTTTTTTTTGAGTAAAGTAGCAACACCAGGACTTGAAACAGGGAATACCATATGGGATGCAGGTGTTCCAAGCAGCTTCTTAATGCCATCCAACATCAAATACCTGCCCCTGAAGGTCTTCTTACTCAACTTCTCATTTCACATATGAGGTTTACAACCTTTGTTCCTCTCAAAAGGACAGTACTGTACTGCCTATGTTAGAAAGAGGAAATCTAGCAGGTAAGCGCTGTGGCGTAGCAGGTAAAGCCACTGCCTGCAGTGCAGGCATGAGCCTCAGCTGCTCCACTTCCAATCCAGCTCTCTGCTATGGCCTGGGAAAGCAGTAGAAGATGGCTCAAGTCCTTGGGCCCCTGCACCCATGTGAGAGACCTGGAAGAAACTCCTGGCTCCTGGCTTCAGATTGCAGCAGCTCCAGCCATTGCAGCCATCTGGGGAATGAACCAGCAGACGGAAGACCTCTCCCTCTGCCTCTCTCTCGTCCTCTCCTTCTCTCTCTGTGTAACTCTGACTTTTAAGAAAATAAATCATTAAAAAAGAAAGAAAGAAGAAAGAAATCTAATCAGAGCAAGATCAGCAGTAACATTCCCGTGTCAGGCATTTGATAAGAGAAATGCCCCTACGTGTTCAAAGTGCCTCCCTGTATTCTCTCCATTTACTGAGTGCATGTATTGGTCAAACGACTGGTGCTTTTGAGGAGGATGAGCAGAACAAGAATAAGAGGCAAAGGATGACAATAATCTGCAGCAGGGCCATGGAACGAAGGTGGCAGAGAGGGAAGATTCTAGTAATACCAAAGCTACAAAGAGAAAAAGCTGAGTCACTCCACATGCATGTAGAAACATCTAAAGGTACTCTGCTTTCTAGCCTAGGTAGGAGGGTGAGTAACAAGAGCACCCATCAAAGAGAACACAGCCTTTTTTTACCTATTAAGACTGCTAACAATTACATAATAATGACCTGGAGTTCACACTACAGAATAGAGAAGCAGTGTGCTTCAAGACAGCACACTTGAGTCTTTTTTTTTATTTTATTTTTTACAGGCAGAGAGGACAGTGAGAGAGAGAGAGAGAGAGAAAGAGAAAGGTCTTCCTTTTGCCGTTGATTCACCCTCCAATGGCTGCCGCGGCCGGCGCATTGCGCTGATCCAATGGCAGGAGCCAGGTGCTTCTCCTGGTCTCCCATGGGGTGCAGGGCCCAAGCACTTGGGCCATCCTCCACTGTACTCCCGGGCCACAGCAGAGAGCTGGCCTTGAAGAGGAGCAACCGGGACAGAATCTGGCGCCCCGACCGGGACTAGAACCCGATGTGCCGGCGCTGCAAGGCGGAGGATTAGCCTATTGAGCCACGGCGCCGGCCATACTTGAGTCTTAAACCAAGGGTTCTAACATGATCCAGGAGCAACCAGGACTATAACCCGGTGTCCATACAGGATGCTGGTGATGCAGGCAGAGGGTTAACCAAGTGAGCCACGGTACTGGCCCCTCCAATCACTCTCGTAACATCTCCACAGTTCCCTCCTCATGCGTGTCCTCTCTCAATCCCTACTCAGTATAGATTCTACTGTCTGGCACTATCAGGCCCCCTACCAGGTGCCCAGTACTCATCCTCTCCTCCTCTGTTTCTCTATCACAGGAACCTTAAAGACCTCGATATGTACTAAACCCAACTCTCCGCCATCACCTCACCTCCACACAAATAGCTGGCCATGGTTCAAGGATGCTACAAGGAACTGCATCCCCTGAACTGCAATGTCTCCATCATTAACGTTTTACCACATCTGTTCCAATCACCTTCTTTATCTAACTGCACCCATTCTCATTACTCTTAGAGAGCAAGTTTCTGACATAAGGGCTGATCTGCCCTATGTTCACCAGAGTAAATGTTCCACAAGAGAATATTCACCTCTGGAACCTCAGATCACTAGCTGAATAAGGAAACTGATACCACACTGTCAGTCCAATCTAGAGGTCCTCTGCACACGCTGTGCCTGTCAACAGCAGCCCTTGCACTTGCTGCCCAGCATCAAATGCGGCATTCCCTTGCTGTACCTCTTTTATTCTCAAATAGCTGCTCAGTGTTTCCCCACCTTTGTGATATTGACAATTCTCAAGAGTTCCAATCTTTCACTCTTTAGGATGTCCCTCAAGCAAAAACTGTAAAGGTGTCCTCAAAGTCAAACTCATGTTGGCATTTTATCAGAAAAACCTCAGAAATCACACTAACCTTTTCTCAGCTTTTCTCATCAAGAATCACATGATGTCAACGTATGTCACGACTGGTGAGGTTAACCTAAATCATCTGGTCACCAGATTTTCCTCTGTAAATCATAAGCATTTTGTGGGGAGATAACCCAATACTACACAGCATTCAATGTCTCATCAAACTTCTTCCCACCAACATCAAAATCCATTTGTAACTTCCATATGAATCAACTATCATTATGGTAGACGCCAAATAATGACTTGTTTTTTTAACTACCCATTTTATGGGGAGATAACCCAATACTACACAGCATTCAATGTCTCATCTAACTTCTTCCCACCAACATCAGGATCCATTTGTAACTTCCATCTGAATCAAGTATCATTATGGTAGATGCCAAATAATGACTTTTTTTTGAACTACCCACTTCTTCATCATTAACAAAACACCCCGCTGTAAAGAAGAAATTTTTCTTATCTCTCACTTATTCGTATACAACATCAACATTTACTTTAGTGCTGAAATTATCCAGTATCTGGCCAGTGTGCGCTCCTTCAAGCTAACTTCTGCATCTTCATGACACACCCTATCACTCTGAAAGAATTTTTTTTTAAGATTTATTTATTTATTTGAAAGGTAGAGTTAGAGAGCCAGAGAAAGAAAGAGAGAGAAGAGAGACAGAGAGAGAGAGACAAGAGAGAGATGAGAGAGAGAGAGAGAGAGAGAGAGAGAGAGAGAGAGAATGAGAATCTTCCATCCACTGGTTCACTCCAGAAATGGCCACAATGACCAGAATTTTGCCAATCCAAAGCCAGGAGCTTCTTCCAGGTCTCTCACGTGGATAAAGGGGTCCAAGGACTTGAGCCATCTTTCACTGCTTTCCCAGGCACATTAGCAGAGAACTGAATCTAGCGGCTGGGACCCAAAGCGGCACCCATATGGGATACTGGCGCCACAGGTGGTAGCTTTACCTACTAAGCCACAGCACCGGCCCCTGAAGAGTTCTTCAATTCCTTAGAGAAATATATTTCCCAGGCTCATTACACATACCCTGCAATCAACTGTTCCTTCAAGGAACTTTGATTTCCCTCTTAGGAGATGACAGAATTTACAAATTCATCTAGTTATTTTTGATTGTAGACATCTTCCATGACCATTTTGAGGACTTCCCATATGCATGGATTTCAAACTTTTCGCATCAAAATAAACTTATCTCTTAATTCCATTTTCTACAAACTTTTAAAGTGGTGTCATATGCATAGATTTTCAGTATCTACATTTATATTCATGTTTTAAAAACCATGAATTTACTTTAAATTTCCAATTCCTGTCTGACATCTTCAAATTCTTTTTAATCTTCCTCATTCTATATTTATAAATTCCTTATCTGTCAATAATAAACATAGTTTGTTGTAACCTCAATATATTTACTTGGTTGCTCAATCTCCTGAATATATAACCAACTTCATTGTCTGCCTATGCAGCTCTCAGTCCCACTGCCTCCTTCACCTCTAGTCTGGTTGCCCACTCTTCAGCTCCTGTACCTGTCACTGCCTCCAAAGAAAGGGAAGGTAGGGAAATCCATGAAGAGTCCATAACAATCCCAAAATGGAACTCCATATTTTCTCCCTGCAAACCTGCTTTTCTCTGAGTCTTCCACTTGTCAGTAATCCAATGTAATTCACTTCATTGTCTGGCCAAAATTGGGTTTGCTTCTTTTTCTCAGTATCCATCTAATAACATGCTTATTTGCTCTACCTTCAAGACTTAATCCAAGCATTGCTACTTCTCTCCAGCTTCAGGCCAACTTTTACAGCCCAAGTCTACTTATGCTGCTCACAAAGACTGCTTTAAGAGTCTCAAATTCTCTGCCTTGCAAGCCTACAATCTATTTTCCAGAGAGCAACCAGGATGACTTTTTTTAAGACAAACACAAACCAACGCACAGCCTACTCTACTGAAAATTCTCCATGGACTTAGACGTAAAATAAAATCCAAACCCTTCACCGTATCGTATCAGCTTCTTGAAGTACCCCTGCTACTTCTCCAACCTCATCCACCAGCTAACTAGCATCTGCCACTCAGATCTTTCTGTGACCCTCAGTCACCAGGCTCTGCCTCATGCACTCTGCGCTTGCTGCTCTCTTCCATAAACTGGGTGTAGTCCCTCACATCGAACAGCTGTGCTAGAATGTCACCTCCCCAAGAGCCTTTTCTGACCTGCATTCAGTACCTCTAGCTCCATCTTCATACACTGCTTTTTTGTTTTCACAGCACTTAACACTATCTGTAGCGCTATAATGAGTTTTATTCAGTAGTTTAATGTCTGTCTTCCATTATAAATTGTTATTCTTATAGAGACAGCATATTGACCACACAGTATTACATATAACACCTCATGAACACTGAATAAATGTTTGCTAAGCTGACACATTTACAGAACTGTGTATGGAATACTACATGAAATACAATCACTTGAAGCTACGGACTCAGTATACATTCCAAAATAATAGGGTCAGCAACCACCAGCAATTTCTAGAGCATACCCTCAAACCAGAGATGTGCCATTAACAGCAGAATTTCTGCAATTACAGAATGCGGCAACTAAAGAGACATGAATACCAAGTCAACTGACAAGCTGCTGTCTGCAAAATATAAAAGGTGAGCAGAGAGCCGCATGGAGAAAATCTTTCTGAGCTGCCCAAATGACAAATATCTTCATAATAATATAAAGCTCTATCTGGAAGACATCTATAAGATTCAAAAATGCATACTCCAGTGGTTTGTATATGCATCAAGAATGAAAACCAACCAAATAAAAGACCATCTATGGCTCTTTGCAGCCCTGAAAGAAAGAAAAAGAAACAGGATGGATACACAAATGAGGCAGATTGATGGCATGAAGGAAAACTTGACAAGAATAAATGGGACTGCAGGAAACAATCATGATGGAGAAAGAGAGAAATGAAAGTAACCATTCCATCCAGCATTCCCCAGAACAGTGATGGAAGAACATGTAACTAAAAATAAAAATAACTCCAAATAGCTGTCCGCAATGAGAAAACTCATAGACAAAGGTATAGATATGTGCACAAGCACGTGTAAAACAAATACTCATACAAAAAGGGGAGGCTGATAAACTTTCAAAAACAATGATTATTAAATGCATGTTAGGTCATATTATATGTTAAAAAACTACCTTTAAAATTTTTCCCCAGCATGATGGCAATGTGGCATAATATGTTAAGCCTGCACCTGCATCTCCAGCATCCCTTATGGGCACCAGTTCAAGTCCTGGATGCTCTACTTCTGATCCAGCTTCCTGCTAATGTTCCTGGGAAGGCAGCAGAAGATGGCTCAAGTGCTTGGGCCTCTGCACCTTCTTGGGAGACCAGGAAGAAGCTCCTGCCTCTTGGCTTTAGATTGGCCCAGCTCCAGCCATTGCGTTCTTCTGGGGAGTGAATCAGTGGATGGAAGATTGATCTCTCTCTCTCTCTCTCTACTCCCCACCTTCTCCCCCTCGCCCTCTTTCTGCAACTCTGTCGTTCAAACAAACCTTCCAAAAATGGCAAAATATTAAAGGGTTTGGCAAGAATGTGGAGAAAAGAGAAGCTCTGCACACTGCTGGTAGGAATGCAGATTACTACAGCCATCTTGGAAAACAGTATGGAAGTTCCTAAAAAAACCAAAAGTAGAACTACCATATGAGCCAGCAGTTCTATCCCTGGGTATATATATCCAGGGGAAATGAAATCTGTCCATTGAAAAGGCATCTGCACTGCCATGTTTATTGAAGCATTATTCACAATAGCCAAGACATAAGACAAAATCTAAGTACTGGAATACTGATAAATATATAAGGAAAATATGATACCTATAAATAATGGAATCTTACTTAGCTATAAAATGGAAATCTTTTCATTTGCAACAACATGAACTGGAGGTCATTATGTAAGTGAAATAAATCAGAGAGAACTATGACTTGATCTCACTCTAAAAAAAGTCCTTGTGGAGTCTAAAAAAAAAAAAAAAAAAGGTAATCTCATAGAAATTGTGTATATAATAGTGGTTACCAGAGGATGGGGAGCAAAGTGAGGTGGGAGTGAGGGGGAAAGGTAGATGGATGAGTACTAGGTTCCAGCTAGATTGGAATAAGGAGTTCTGGGGTTCTATTGTACAGTAGGGTGACTACAGATCATTACATACCATATAGTTCTCTGTAAAGAAACACTAGAAGATAAAAGGCAAATAAAATATATCCCTAATTCAACGCTTCCACCATCTCTATGGCTGCCATCTGATCCATCAACTTCATTCCCTTTCATTGGATCATTAGTGGCCTCCTAACCGATCTTTGTGATTTCATCTCTGTCCCCTGCGTGCTGTTCTCAACACACAATCAAGTCATGCTACTCGTGACCTTAGTGCTTAAGTACGATCATGTTGTTTCTACCCTGACTCAGTGTCTTCCAACTGTTTGTCATCCTGCTCCACACAATGCACCCCAAAAGGCTCTGAATGATGTGGTGCCCCTGACCGCATCTCTCAGATCTCAAGCAATTCATTCTGCTATTTATTCTTTCTGGAAAGTTCTTTCTCTGCAGAGCTGTGTAGATCACTCCTTTCCCTCTTGAAATGTCATCCTCTCAGGCACTATTTGTTGAATGAATGAAGGAGTCAATGTTGTCAATAAAGCTGCTATACTCACTCAGGCCAGGCCCTGCAGGCTTCTAATCCCCATGATGTAGTCAGGAACCAAGGACTGGAACCCATACTTGAAGGATACTGTGTTCACAGCCACCAAGGCATTAGCAGGCAGCTGAGGCTGTGCCCACAATCAGAGTAATATTTTTGCTATATAAGTTGATGGCAAGTCTGTATGTACAAACACAGAACTAAGTGTACAAATACAGGACTTTTTGTGAGGATAAAATTAACATTGCCGGTCAAAGTATGACCATAAATTGATACCATTTCCACACTCATGTTGATATTGTAATTAAGAACAAGCATTTAGAAACCTCACAGCAATTGGACAGTGCTATGGCACATCAGTGAATGGGTCTCACATGGGATTGTACTGCATACAGTCATGTGCAGGCAGATCACTAATCTACACAGGTTCTGCATTTGTTTAAAAAAGAAAAAAAAACAGTCCTCACCACAGGCAATATTAAGTGCATTATTAAAAAGTACATCTTTACAGAGGACAAAATACAAGCATCTGCCTGAATACCTACCAAATGACCTTTGTTCTTTTAAATATACAGAAAACTATTAATTTTTGGTTTTGACACTTGTTCTCATAATTCAAATGTGCATCCAATTTTCTTTCTACAACATATACAAATAACACATAACTATTTGGAAAGTGTGTGTGTGTGTGTGTGTATGTGTGTGTGTGTGTTAACTGTCAACACTGATAGGTATACTAGCAGGTGACCACTTCCCAGCATCTTCCTGGAGATTAACAACACTGTATTTGACATGTAGATTATAATAACTTTTTCACGGAACTTCTTGTAGTCAAAATCTACCAACAATAGATGCTGGAGAGGATGTGGGGAAAAAGGGACACTAACCCACTGTTGGTGGGAATGCAAATTGGTTAAGCCACTATGGAAGTCAGTTTGGAGATTCCTCAGAAACCTGAATATAACCCTACCATTCAACCCAGCCATAACACTCCTTGGAATTTACCCAAAGGAAATTAAATTGGCAAACAAACAAGCTGTCTGCACATTAATGTTTATTGCAGCTCAATTCACAATAGCTAAGACCTGGAACCAACCCAAATGCCCATCAACAGTAGACTGGATAAAGAAAGTATGGGACATGTACTCTATAGAATACTATAGAGCAGTCAAAAAACAATGAAACCCGATCATTTGCAACAAGATGGAGGAATTTGGAAAACATCATGCTGAGTGAATTAAGCCAGTCCCAAAGGGACAAATATCACATGTTCTCCCTGATTGGCGACAACTAACTGAGCACCAAAGGGGAAACTTGTTGAAATGAAATGGACACTATGAGAAACAGTGACTTGATCAGCTCTTGTCCTGACGGTTGATGTACAATGTAATACTTTATCCGTTTTAGTATTTTTTTTTTTGTTCTAGTACCATTGGTTGAACTCTGTAATTAACACACAATTATTCTTAGGTGTTTAAATTTTAACTGAAAAGTGATCCCTGTTAGGAATTTGGAAAACATTATGCTGAGTGAAATAAGCCAATCCCAAAGGGACAAATACCACTTGTTTTCCTTGATAGGTGACAACTAACTGAGCACCAAAAAGGAAACCAGTTAAAGTGAAATGAACACTATGAGAAACGGTGACTTGATCAGCCCTCACCCTGACTGTTGATGAGCAACTTGATATGTTATCCCTCTTAGTATTTTTTTTGTTTGTTCTACTTAATACTTTTGGTTGAATACTGTAATCAATACACAATTCTTCTTAATTGCTGAAACTTAACTGAAAAGTGATCACTGTTAAATATAAGAGTGGGAATAAGAGAGGGAAGAGATGTGCAATTCTGGACATGCTCAAGCTGACTTACCTCAAACGGTAGAGTTAGAAACATACCAGGGGATTCCAATTCAATCCCATCAAGGTGGCATGTTCCAATGGCATCTCACTAGTCCCAGTGATCAAGCTCTGTTCACAATTGATCATAATGATAGGACTAAGAACCAAAGGGATCACATAAACAAGACTAGTGTCTGCAAATACTAGCTGATAGAATCAAAAAGGGAGAGAATGATCCAACATGGGAAGTGAGATACACAGCAGACCCATAGAATGGCAGATGTCCTAAACAGCACTCTGGCCTCAGAATCAGCCCTTAAGGCATGCGGACCCGGCTGAAAAGCCCATGAGAGTATTTCAGGCATAGAAAGCCAAGACACTCGGGGGGGGGGGCTAAATGAAAGATCTCCGCAAGTGAGATCCCAGTGGAAAGAACGGGTCATCAAAGAAAGAGGTACATTTCTCTGAAGGGAGGAGAGAACTTCCACTTTGACT
This sequence comes from Oryctolagus cuniculus, assembly GCF_051225735.1. Taxonomy (NCBI): domain Eukaryota; kingdom Metazoa; phylum Chordata; class Mammalia; order Lagomorpha; family Leporidae; genus Oryctolagus; species Oryctolagus cuniculus. The sequence goes on along the minus strand of NC_142878.1, from coordinate 95,414,892 downwards.
ACAACCTTGTCTAAATATGATCAGAGTCGGTGAACTCAGGGGGCTTCCATAGCCTTGGCAGCTCATGACAAGAGCCTATGGTGATTACTGATGCCATAAACAAGAGTGTCAATTGGTTAAGTCAACAACAGGAGTCACTGTGCACTTACTCCTCACGTAGGATCTTTGTCCTTAGTGTGCTGTACATTGAGATTTAATGCTATAACTAGTACTCAAACAGTATTTTTCACTTTATGTTTCTGTGTGGGAGAAAACTGTTGAAATCTTTACTTAATGTATGCTAAACTGATCTGTATATAAAGAGAAACGAAAATGAATCTTGATGTGAATGGAAGGGGAGAGGGAGT